>NW_020172733.1:1141799-1147093 GCF_003031525.2 Neophocaena asiaeorientalis asiaeorientalis | reverse complement strand
TGAAGCTGGGTGTTGGTGTTGAGATGGAGTTCTCCAGGAGATTTTCGCCATTTGATATTATGTGGAGCTGGGAGGTCTCTTGTGGATCAGTGTCCTGAAGTTGGCTCTCCCAGCTCAGAGGCACAGCCCTGATGCCTGGCTGGGACACCAAGAGCCTGTCCTCCACACAACTCAGAATAAGTAGGAAACAAAGAGGCAAGAAAAAGTCTCTTGCCTCTTCTGCAGGTCCAGACTTTTTCCCGGACTCCCTCCAGGCTAGCCGTGGTGCACTAACCCCCTGAAGGCTCTGTTCACGCCGCCAGTCCTCTCCCAGCAATCCTACCGAAGCCCAAGCCTCAGCTCCCAGCCCCCACCTGCCTCGGCGGGTGAGCAGACAAGCTTCTCGGGCTAGTGAGTGCCAGTCGGAACCAATCCTCTGTGCGGGAATCTCTCCGCTTTGCCCTACACATCCCTGTTGCTGTGTTCTCCTCTGTGGCTCCGAAGCTTTCCCCTTCCGCCACCCGCAGCCTCCACCTGCAAAGGGGTTTCTAGTGTGTGGAAACCTTTCCTCCTTCACAGCTCCCTCCCACTGGTGCAGGTCTCATCCCTATTCTTTTGTCTCTGTTTTTTCTTTTTTCTTTTGCCCTACCCAGGTACTTGGGGAATTTCTTGCCTTTTGGGAGGTCGGAGGTCTTATGCCAGTGTTCAGTGGGTGTTCTATAGGAGCAGTTCCACATGTAGATGTAGTTCTGATGTATCTGTGGGGAGGAAGGTGATCTCTGCGTCCTACTCTTCCACCATCTTCTCCTGTCTCCAGGCATACTGTTTTTACTTTAACTTCATGACCTCACATCTCAAATGGACTCGATACTACTCAGCAATTCTTTGATATTTATCAATTCAGCTCACTTTCCAATACCTGAGATGACTATTTTATATATTATCCTCTCTCCTTTCCAAACTCGTTCTGAATCACTCATAGCTAATGGCTCCACCTCATATTTTACTGTGAAAATAATAATTACCAGAGCAGAGTTCCTTATAAACACATCTGCAAACTCACTGTTAAAAGAAATTTTCATATATTGAGGTATGGGGAAGTCACCCTGACTTATACATGAGTTAACTTGAATTTTATGTTAACTAGAACAGCCTGTTTGTGGCCTATCAAACATACATTGTACATCTGCTTTAGTTATTAAAGAAAAGGGAACATTGACCAGAAGTAAAGAATGCCCATGTTAAAAATAAAGATTAAATGCCTCCCTTCCTGGAATGCCAATGCTGGTACTCCTTCGATGATAAGATTCCCTTACTAGGTGCCAAGGCCATACTGATTAGCTATGTATGTGCTGGTATGTTTGTTTGTTTGTTTGAAATCTTGAAGAAATGTGTCCCTGACTTGTTTAATGGTCTTTCTTCTGACAAGATCTAAAACTGTGCTGAAAACCATGCTTCTTCAGAGCAGTTCCTCAGGGTAATCTGGGAAGCTGGCTTCTGGGCTACAGTCCTCTCTTTGGCTCAAATAAAACTTTTTCCTACTCTTATTATAGGTTGTGTACTGATTACTTTTGTTGATATCACTTACATACCCACATACCTTCTCTTTTCCCTGTCTGTTATATCTAAGAAATATAAAGGCCAATCCTTTCATAAATGCTTGGATTCCTTTTTGGCTTCCTTTCAAGCTTTTTACTCCCACTTCTAACTTAGATCCAATAGTTTTCACACTTCAAGTCCACAGACATTTGGGGGGTATAATTACTTCTGGGTTTATGTGGTCATTGATATATTTGTATTGAGGCATGTTCATCTGTAAACAGATATATAATCCTAACTAAAGTATATGAAATAATTAAGAATATTTAACATTTCTAAAACTATGAGACAAGTCTTCATGAAGCAAAATAAAAGAAATATGGTACAAACATACCTGCTGCTTCTCTACTTTTAATAATCATCAAATTCAATTTCTCAAAGTCTAAATATCCCCTATATTCACTCTAACTAGTTCACTGTGTTGATTTACTTCTCACATCAACTGGGGGTTATTTGCAATTTGTGATGTGAATTGGTCTTTCCCAAAGACTATTCAGTTTTCAGATGTTTTAAGTTTGACTTCACTTTAGTAATTGTTTTAAGTTTTTTTGGTCACAGTTGTAATGGAAGAAAATAGCTACCTTAAAACTACACAATATGCTATGATATAAAGCTGGATACTTAAAACCTTTTGATGACATGAGCAAAATGCAGTATCAAAAATATTTTGGGAGGTGACTTGTTGAAAGATGATTGCACTGAATGCATACAAAGTCATGCGGATGCATACTCTGCAACAACATTTCCTTTCCAGAAATGCAAATACAGACATTAATCATCCCTACTTCGAGAAATGTAAGAAAAGAATGTATTCTGAATTACTTTGGACTGCTGGACAGTATTACCTTTTTTTTTTTTTTGCATCAAGATGTTTATTGTAGTATTTCTCAAAATAGAGAGGAAAAACTAGAAACTATTCAAAACGAGAAAAGAGTTTAGTGTATTGTGACAGATCATATGCAACCCTTAAAATTAAAATTATGACCATATCATAAGCATTTTTATTGGACAGTATTACCTTGAAAAAAAAAAAATATATATATATATATATATTTTTTTTTTCTTTCTTTAACTCCCAGATGGACCAAATGCTTCTTGGCTTTTCTTCTTCTAATAATAAGAATAGTAACTAGAACAAATGGAAGTTTACTCCACCATACTTAACATCGTGCTAAGAGCTTACATGCTTTAGCTCTTTTAATTCTCTCATCAACCTTATAAAATGGATACTATTAGGGCAAACCATAGTGTCTGGTGTTATTGTTTTTACCATATATGACCTATACACCTGAAATTTTATATGATTTAACCTAACTTTACTACCCTATTTTACAGATGAGGATACTGAGGTACAGAGAGGTGAAGTTGATTACTCAAGGCTTGTGTCACAACCAGGTCTGTATGGCTCAAGAACTGGACTTAACACTCAGAATGGTATCTTAGAAACACTTGAAATGCAAGATAACCCTTTTTTTCTTAAATGGTGAACTTTCATCAATGTTAACTAGAGTTCTGCAACATTGGGTTATCAATGGTTCAACTTGTTCAGATTTTATCAGATAATTCTTCATACTTTCTCATCCTGATAATACTCACTATGCTCACTTAGAAGCATGAAAGGAAAATAGTTCTTTAAACAATATATACTAATCCTAAATTATTCATTGTTACTGAAAATCACATAACAAAGGATCCTTAAATGGTCTAGCTTATCTCCTGAGGAAACATGAAAAAGTACATTATGTCTCTGTGTGCTGTAATTCTAAGATTAATCAAAGTTCTTGGCCTCTAGCAAAGACTGGCTGGCCAGTTGCTATCAGGAGAGAATCAGGTATAAAAAATTTAAGGGAAGGAGTGTGGATTCACCTTTAGGAGTCAGGTCTGAGTAATTTGAGTACAAACAGTATTTAGCTTAAGTGATAGTTTAATCTACTAAAATATTTTCTTTGCATGATGATTTATGTTATATTTTCTCATAAGTTTAATGGACTGAATTTGTATAAGCAATGCCAGATGAAACAACATTTACTTAAAGAAACTAGAAAAGAAATTTAATCAGCAATTAAGAATCTCATTTTGCCTATTCTTAGTAGTCATTATATTAGCATTACTCTATGAGGATATTAAAGGAAAAAAAAGCACATCAACATTACATTACTACACATACTCACACCAAAAATAACAACAGATATATTTATTGTCATGAACAATATGCTGAACTGACTTTTAAAAACATAATTAGAGGATTGATTAAAAGTGACTATGTTGCCTGAATTAATTCCACTAGCTACCATGGGATTTGTCTATATATGCTCTAACAAATATATACTCTTTGATGAACTTTCGTTTTTAAAAGCATAAAGTGGAAAAAACGTATTAGTGTATTAGCATACATGAAGTATTAGCATGGCATGTGTAGGTGTTAACATTGGCTTTAGCCAAGGAAGAGCACACTGAAAACACCATCCTCTATTAAATATACTTCCACCTGCTTTGGGAGAATGAATAGGCAAAACATAGGTGACTAGGATTGCTTCGAGGGAGGTCCCCATCTCTGATGCCTCCCAAATGAATGAACATCAAGCTGTACTACCAAATAACTAGCAGAGGGTGCTATCAAGAATATGCAATAGATCCCATATATTTACTTGAGATGAAGAACTTGAAGGGTGAAATGGAGGTAAGGAGCAAGTCCAGTATCTAAAAGGAAAACAGTCATCTCAAGTTCATCAGTGTGGTTCCATTCTGTGTTACTGTGTCCAAATTTGCTTGAGCTGCAACCATTAGTGAACTTTCCATGAATGCTGCTCCCTGGAGTACTGGTGATAATACCCTAAATCTTCACCTCTTGGCTAAATAAGGTAACAAAGAAGAAAAGCCTCACTTTCAGTTCCAAAATAAAATCCGCTTGGCTCTACCTAATGCTCCCCATGATGGTCTCTTATCTTCCTGGGTCTCATAAGACTCAACGTCTGCCTGCTTTCAATCCCAGATACGTTTTACCTTTCCCTGGAGGGAGGATAGCTATATGGAAATAGTAAGTACATCAGTGAAAGCAGCCCCATTCTCTATGCTGGTGGGCTTTTGGAAACATCTTGGACACTGCTTTTTAGAGGAGATCCAGCTAGGTATATGCAGAAGTTTGACAGCTAACATTTTAAACAAGTTGAGCTGTTTTATAGCAAATTCCCCAAACTTGTAGTTCTATATTTTTAAACGACGTGTGTGTGTCTATATCAAATATATTTTTCTGAACACATTTCAGCTAGCATACAGCCATCAAATGTCAAGGAACACAAAGCAATCTTATTCTACATTGTGTACAATACTAGTGGCTCTGGTAAAAGATTAAAAACAACATATTTATAACTGGAAATTAGATTTTGTATTTAGATTTACTTTCCATTGTTCTTTTTAAATGCATGGTTAATACAGTTGGATAAACCCTCTTCCTGTCCTCTGAGCCAGATTAAATGCAGTTTGGATTCATTATATTTACGTGGTTTTTTCATATTTGACTTGTATAGGATAGTTTTTTTGTTTGTTTGTTTTTAATATCAACCATGTCCCAGCATAGACAGAAAAGGCATTTTGATTATTTCAGTAAGCTTAAACGAATATATCTGAATGCATAACTATGTATAAAAATGGATATGTAAGGTATCATATACACACATGTATGTTTATTGGTATTGTATGTGTGTGTGTGTGTGTGT
>NW_020172733.1:1089105-1141769 GCF_003031525.2 Neophocaena asiaeorientalis asiaeorientalis | reverse complement strand
ATATCTCAACATATAGTGAGAGCAGTTTACCATTATTTTATATCCCAGTTATATACCATGTGATTTTCATTTTCAAAAATGATACCACTGAGAGGTAGTAGTTATTGAAAAGATTTTGATCTCTATACCAACAGGGAGATAAAAGATAGTGGTCATTTCAACCTTAAACCCCTGGCCTTATCCACTGGTTCAGGGATGGGCTAAGGACTCGCAGGCTTTTCACTGTTTACCCTTCTCCTTCACAAGCTGCACAAAGGTTTTATTCAAATTGAACAGACCTCTCAGTTTGATTGATGCTCACAGCTACAACAACTTCCCCAAAGTGAGGAAAAAGCAGGGGTGCTAGGAATAGAGAGAAATTTAAAAATAGTCTGAATGATGCAAGAGTAACACTGCACCTACCACCCCAATTTAGCAAAGTGGAATATGTACTAAAATTGGAAAGGAAAAAGGCCTTCTCTTTAATAGAAGGAAAGCGGAAAAAATCAAAAGAAAGTGGGATTGCACCTTGAAGAGAAATAGAAATTGTAAATGACCATATGCCTTTGGAGAGAAACTGATTGAAAAGATGAGAAGATAAATAATTCAATTCAGACACTCATAACCAAGTAATACATCATTCAGTCTTATTTGTTTTCATTTTCCCGCTTATAATCAGAATTTAATTAAAACATTAAAATTATTTTTCATGTATTTTATGAGTACCTAAATATCATAAATTATATATTATATAATGCCATTCATTTTAGCAATTGATATTTTGTTCTTTCTTTAAAATTTTCAATTATAGCCTGCTTTTGTGAGAAATTCTTTTCATTCTCATTTTTCAGCTCTAGGGCAGGAAGGTATATTGCCTTATCTGATGCATCTTGTTAAGGTTGTTTTGGTTTCACGAAAGAAAAACTACTGGGTAAAAGATAACTGCATCAGAATTATGCTTGACTCTAATCACAGGTGTTTGGTGATCAGAACCTTCTGATGCCCTTGCCCTTGCTGTGGATGGGGTCTGTTGATCTTCAACCTTCTCCTTGCTTTTTAATCCTTTGCTGCTCAGTCTTGCAGCTTGACCTTATTATTCCAGTTGCCTGACATCTACACATAGAACAATATATTTTTTTTCAAATTGAGGCGTGTTTTAAATGAGGAATTGTGGTTGTGAGGTCAATTTAGTGGATCATAACCAGAAAATGAAATTGAATAGATAGAAGATATTAAAGTCTATCAGCTGTAATAATGGCAAAATATGGTTAGGTAAACTGTGTATGCTGTGAGGTAAATGTATTACTGTTGGTCATTGTCAGAAAACTTTGAAAATCACTACGGTAGAAGAATACTTATCCATGAAACTAAAACGTCTAAAACATCCCAATAGAATTATCTTAGAAAGCTTTTTCAATTTATCTGATAATAATAAATACTGTATTCATTTTCTCTAAGACACATACACTTTAAAACTGCTTATTTATTACCATAGTCTATGTCGCATATTAGGAATGATAACCTTTGCTAAAATCTTTTTTTGGATCACTTGGACAATTTGTATGTACAATACCTAAACTCCAAAAATAGCATTAACAGAGACAGATCAATGGTTAGACTCTCTCGCAAATGATCTTTGGCTGAAACTCTAAATTTGGTATCTTTAGTATTGCTCATCAGCTAACCTTAGTTAATTTCTCTAGAAGGAGCCTCTATCCTCTCTGGCTCAGCATAGCAGTCAACCTTCTCCCGTTGACATAAGTTTGTTAAGATGAGTTACCAAGTCCTGATCTCTTCCCTAGTACAGCCCATCTCATCTTATTTCCTATTCTCATCTATTTCCTTATTGTTATATGCTTTTTAAATCAACTATTATACTGTTTCTGAGGTTTCAGTTAAAGAAAATAATATGTATAAAGATATCATAATCATTGATGCATACAAACGAATTTTGGTTCCTTCCCTTTTCAGAAAAATCTCTAAACTGTACCATGCTTAAACACATTGCTGCAAACAACTCTCAAAGGAATGTTAATTTCTAGCATTAGTTTTTCTAATTTTTTAAAGTAAGGATTCAAATGCCACTGAAGCATCACATCATATGGCATATATTTATTTATTTTTAAGATTAATCTTACACTGAAATATTTAGTTTTTAAGATTACTATGTAGTAGAGAAATAATAATGATCATGCTATAATATTTGAAACATTTCACAAATATTAATAAAGTACATTTAAATATCCCTACAGCTGATCCTCACTTTAAAGAGAGATATTTGCTCTACTATATTAATTTATAAAATAGATATACTGGAGATGAGTATCTAGACCAGTGCTGTCCAATAGAAATAATATGAGCACAGGTGAGAGTCATATTATATAATTTCAAATGTTAAATTTTCCAGTTTCCACAGTAGAAAAAGAGGAACACGTTGAAGTTAATTCTAACAATATATTTTATTTAACTCAAAATATTGTCATATCAATATGTAATCAATATAAAAATTAATGTCTTGAAGTCCAGCAAATCTCAATTCAGACCTGCACTATTTTAATTAGGCAAACAGCCATGTGTAGCTAATGCTACCATATTAGAAACTACAGATCCGGAAGCTGACTACATGTTTTGATTTATAGGAATATTTACCATAAAGTTCCTTTAACCAGCTATTCTTGATGGATGCTCCTATGAAAACTGGTGGCTGGATTATAGTAACAGATGTCTACAATGGAAAAATAATAATGCCTTTCTGAAGTCATAGGACAAAAAATGTAGTTAATGGATATACTGTTTCTCAATTAAAATGTATTTTTCAAATAATTTGTAACATTTCTGTTCTTTCGTGTTTCACAAAAAGCACTAGAACATCCAGTTATTTCAAGAGCCCAAGAAACTAAACAACTACTGATTAAACAGTAACCTCTTTCTTGAATTTAAAATATGGCCTAATTTTCAAAAATTGTTTTATATATAAATTTGCACAGCTATATTTTTTGTAAAATATATGTGTAAAGTGATATAAATAGTATAATGATTAAGGAAATATATAAGTACATGCTGATACTTGCAAAATCTCATGCAGATGAATAAAAGAAGGAAAAATTAGATCATTTTTATTTAGAGACAACTTTTATTTAAACAACCTTTCTATGTTATAGTATATTATGACATCATTTTAAAAACATTTGCTGTAACCAAAAAATGTCCTTTTTCATATATTACTGAAAGTGTCGTCTTATAAATAAATAATTCATGGAAGTTTAATTACAAGGATATGGATATCTAAAATAGCTAAATACATAGAATTCAAAAGAAATAAACCCAAGCAGTTTTGTTTTGTTTGTAAACAGCCATGCAGCTAAATTTTTGCATAGTGTTTTTACAACATACTTTCTGTTTGAGATTAATAATATGCTATAATGTAACAGGTTAACTTGTCATTTAGTGTATTATCTTTAAAATTTTAGAAAATTAAAATAAATTGATATAAATTAATATAAATCACACCTCTATGAGACATTTTATAGCTAGATTTATTAATAAAATAAAACTAATGTGTATCACTATAAAATGTGCAGATAATGTTCTGACATTTTATAACTCTTTACTAGAAAAAGAAAAATTTAAATGTATAAACTATAGCATTTGTTTCTGAATCAGTGACATTTTTTGGATAACAAATAATTTTATGACTGATTTAAAGTATATTATCATTTCAATTTGTATGAAAATTTATCTTATTCTACAGCTTGGTTATGATTATTTCTTGCTTTCATTTGTCTGAACAATACAATAAGAAGACCTATCTCTTCATCTGGCCAAAAATATTACTTTTTCATCTTCTGTTTACCTTAGGAGCATTCAATTTCAATAGCTTCATTGCTTTTGACTTTATTCTACTTTACTGTTCTTTTATCATGTGCTTTTTTAGATGCCTATCAAACTCAACTAAAGGTCTTATGTAAATTTCAAGAATGGGATCAATATTTTCATATAATACTAAGAAGCTAAAATATTTGTATTTTAAAAATTGAATTTGATCTTTCATTCTAATAACAATGAGGAATTATTTTATTTAGATGTTTCCTTTTTAAGGCATACTCCGTCCATAAAAGAGCATCATCTAACTCTTGTTAATTTGAAGCTGCAACTGAGATGCAAACCTTGAGGGTAAAGGATAGTGCTTTATCCTGCTGGGCTTAAAAGAAATGCAATATTTTGATAAGATCCAGAAAGTCCTAAACAAAAGTACTGTAACCACTAATCTAGCCACCTTCATCGCTACTCAGATAGTGGAATGAGGAAACACGTTTCTTTACTGGATTGGCCTTATTTTTCCTCTGCCATGTTTTTCATTATCCTAGCAATGCAGTAGATAACTATTTTCAAGATTTAAAAAATAACCTTTTTTTACAAGATTTACAAAAACAGAAAAAGAAAGTGATCAGACTCCAGATTCCTTTAAATAAGTATATTTCTAATGACTCTCATAGAGTTAACATTACCAAAATTAATTTTACACATTTCACAAATGCATTTATTTTTGTAAAATGAGCTTCAGCTATACATTTTGGAGTACATTTCTAGTATGAGTATAAAATTGCCCAATAGGCGATCCCCAAAGTTTAGTTCCAAAAGTTTTTGGTAAATTGTAGCATTGGTGGACCAACCCATCCATGAGGCATGTTATAACTAACCAGTTTTAAATATATAAATTTGGATTCTCTTGCAGGAGGAAGAGGCAGTTCAATTGGTTTATAACCATATCCACCCATGTGAAGATAAAATTGTAAGCTTTCCAACCAGTAATCCCAATATAATTATTCAAATTAGAAAATTATAACAATTCTAAAGTGTTCTTGGTGATGAGACTGTATCTATTCAAAGAGATTAAAGGTTAATATGTCACATTTATATGTGTGATAACTGTCTTCCTGTGTATTTATCTTCTAAGAAAATATAAGACAGTCTATTTATTTAAAACACAGTGCTTAAGGCATATTAGACTCCATCCAAAATACCAGAACCAAAACAAGTAAAGAGGCAAACAAAGCAAAGGAGTAGATGCTATTAGGTGAATATACAGATAAATAAGTGAACAGTGAATTTGACTTGAATTTTTAGGAACTAAAGCAAAGCAGATTTGGGTTAGGTAGTTTTCATTTTGCCATAAGAAGGTACACAAAATCTGTCTATAGAAAAGAGTTGTTTCCTGGGACTAATGTCACAAAAGAGATTTCTGGGTAGGTCTGGGCAATGTGAGGAATGATGAGTCTGGGCAATATTTTAAATTAGAGTATTAAAATTTCACCCAGAGATAATGTTGAAAGGATTCTAAGGTTAGAAGTAGAGAATATGCAACTAAATCATCCCTCAGTGAAGGTGTTTCTGTGCCATTGAGGTGATGTGGTCCAGGGACATGGCTTTCTGGGTAACTCAAACACTGAAGGGCAATTTATTGTATATCTGCATAGCACAGCATTTGTCACATAAACAGCAGACACTATTTTTGAAAGGTGCATGTGAGAGTTTGCTTTGTTCATGTTAGATTTTCTAGTATGTGAGAAAAATCTTAGAAACAAGCCGAAAAGTGAAGAGGATTTTTTTATTTTTAAATGTTTTGGGGGTATGATTATTTTAACTTATAAAAGTTTTAATATATATATATCATTTTTATTACAAAAATATATATATTACAGAAGTGACATATATATGCATAAATATATAGTAGAAATGCTATATATATATATACATATATACATATATATAGTGGAAATGCTAGAAAATGCAAGGAACAAGAAGAAAAATTTAAATTACATATAATTAAATCACCTAGAAATCAACATTGTTAATTTTTTGGTATGATATCTTCTTGACATTTCCATAGTTATAGGATTATTTATTCTAATGAACTTTACTCATATACTCCTACGAATTATAATTCACAGATTGTCATTCAAGTGGAGAGATGATATTTCTCCCTTGTGTTGTCACTTCCAACTTGACGAAATTTTCACATGTTCAGTCTTTCAAAGCCAACCATCTCACTGTTGATATCTACCTGCCTCTGACTGCAGGATAGCCTGGAGTCAGCTGCAAATAAGCATTGCTCCCTTCTGACCAGGTACCCATTTATTGGTCACCGCAAAGAAAGCAAGGAGTGATAAGGAGACACCTCAAGGCAGCATGAATGGCAATTTTTGCCTAACTGATACCCTCCATTCCCACAACATCCTGGATAAAAAAGCTTTTCCTGAATATTTCCTATATAAAGCTGATAATCATAACTGGCTTTCAGCAGCAAGAAATCTGAGTATTTGTTGATAGATGTAATGAAAAAATGGAATCTATTTAGTCAGCACACATTATGGGACATGAAATGACAGTGTAGTGTCAACACTGTATCTGATTTTGCTCCAGTGACACATCTAAGGAAATTGGTAGCATACCACACAGGTCTGGGCATCGAGCAGACTCCTCGGAATCCTCTTTGAGCCGCAGGAAGTGTCAGTGGCAATACCCACCAGTGAGTCCCTGGACCACGGCCAAGGCCCTGGTGCTGAAATGATGTTCTCCCTACCTCAGGCCCCAGGTGGGACTGCTGAAGATGCCTAGGCACCCGAGCGGCAGCTGTACAACAGGCGAGAGCAGGGTGGCTGCAAAGCCCAGGAGGCAGAGTCTATGCCTAAGGACGTGCAGACGTACAGTCCAAAGCCGTGCTGCAGAGCCGCCAGCTGCTGGGAAGCAACAGGAGGGACCCACCTGAGACAAGCATCAACCATGAGTGGCTCTTTTTGCAGAAAAGGGGAGGGCAACCATCAGATTGAAAAGCAGGGGCCAGACTCCTGCAAATGAATCATGAGCTCGCACGGGAGATGAATTTGTTTCTACCTTTAGGCATACTTAGGAATTATTTTTCAGCCTCAGTTTCCTTCTCTGAATGAACAAACATGTCCTATCTGAGAGGAAAACAAAACCAAACAAAACAGGAATTTAAAGGCCAGCTGACTGTGGAATTGATGGGCTGGTTATTCATGGGAGGGTCTGCACAGATGCTTCTGGGTTTTGTCTTTGGGTGGAAGGAGGAGGAAAGAGAATTGTGGCACATTGCTGGGGAAAGACAGCAGATGTGGGCATTGAGGAAGGAAAGTGGCTGATTTTGAGTGGCCCTGGAGCAAGTGGTTTGTGCAGAATGATGAAGAAGGGTCTGTATTCACGTGAGGCTGTGGGGCTGTGGCCACATACACTGGGAACCCAGGCCCCAGAGATCTAGCTCATCGCAGAGTGAGAGCAGATCACGGGCCCTCCTCTCTCTCCTTTCTGCAAGCCAACACAGCCAGCAGTATAGCAGTGAGTAGTATAATAGTGAACATCCTGGCCGTTCACTATTATAGCCTCCACTGGGGGATGTAGATTTCCACGGAAAGCATCAAAGGCGACTTTGATGAACATAAATAACCTTCCAGACTCAGAGGAACTAGGAAGATTTGGAAGGGAGGCTGAGATGCTCTGTGAATGCGGGCTGCTGGAAGAAATGTCCTAATTTAGGCAGTAATGTGACTGTGATCTCACTTGCTCTCATAGAATGGTGAGGCCTGAGGCATTCGGCTTACATGTAAACATTCAAATGCTTCATGTGCTTTTTGGTCATTTGTCTGTCTTCTTTGGAGAAATGTCTATTTAGATATTCTGCCCATTTTTTGATTGAGTTGTTTGGTTTCTTTTTGATACAGAGCTGCATAAACTTTTTGTATATTTTAGAAATGAATACCTTGTTGGTCACTTATTTTGCAAATATTTTCTCCCATTCTGTGGGTTGTCTTTTTGTTTTGTTTATGGTTTCCTTTACTGTGCAAAAGGTTTTAAGTTTAATTAGGTCTGTTTTGTTTAACATGACTAATTATTAGAGAAATGCAAATCAAAACTACAATGAAGTATCACTTCATACCAGTCAGAATGGCTGTCATCAAAAAATCTGCAAGCAATAAGTGCTGGAGAGGGTCCTGGGAGAAAAGGGAACCCTCCTGCACTGTTGGTGGGAATGTAAATTGGTACAACCATTATGGAGAACAGTATGGAGGTTCCTTAAAAAACTAAATATAGAACTACCATATGATCCAGCAATCCAACTCCTGGGCATATATCCAGAGAAAACCATAATTCTAAAAGATTCATACACCCCACTCTTCACTGCAGCACTATTGACAATAGCCCAGACATAGAAGCAACCTAAATGTCCATCGACAGATGAATGGATAAAGATGATGTGGTACATATATACAATGGAATATTACTCAGCCATATAAAAGAACAAAACAGTGCCATTTGCAGCAATGCAGATGGACCTAGAGATTATCATACTAAGTGAAGTAAGTCAGATAGAGAAAGACAAATATCATATGATATCACTTATATGTGGAATCCAATAAAAATGATACAAATGAACTTTTTTATAAAACAGAAACAGACTCACAGATCTCAAAATCAAATTTATGGTTACTAAAGGGGAAATGTGAGGGGAAGTGATAAATTAGGAGATTGGGATTAACATATACATACTACTATATATAAAATAGGTAACTAACAAGGACCTCCTATATAGGACAGGGAACTCTACTCAATGTACTGTAATAACCCATATGGGAAAAGAATCTGAAAAAGAATGGAGATATATATGCATATAAAATTGATTTACTTTGCTGTACACCTGAAACTAACACAACATTGTAAATCAACTATATTCTAATAATTATTTTTTAAAAATTCATATACTTGTTCTAGGTCATAGTTGTTCTGAGATTAATTACACAAAATATGTGATAGGGCCCAAAGCAGGTCCTGCAATAAGGAAGTTACTTAATATTTTCCAAGAAGCACTGCAAGGAGCTCTACATGCATTTTCCATTTTAATCTTCATAGCCATTTTACAAATTATTAAATAATGACTACTAACATCTCCGACATAAATTTCAGGGAGGTAGTAATCTACCCAACATCGCACAATTGTAAGTAATGGAGTCAGAACAATCATAGGTTTCCCTGTTTTTCTGGGTTTTTGTTTTTTATTTTATTTTTTTTCGGATTAGACTTCTAATTCACAAATGGAAGTGGGAGGGGCTGTAAGGGAGGAGGTAATTAGAAACTGGGTCTGCATAGTTTGAGAAAGCATAACCGATACATATGTTGTTTTCATTATACACATTTTAGAAAGTAAAGCTTCATTTTTTTAAAGATACAAATGAATTTATATACAAGATAGAAACAGACCCACAGACATAGAAAACAAACTTATGGTTACCAAAGGGGAAAGGCTGGGGAAAGGATAAACTAGGAGTTTGGGATTAATGTATACACTCTACTATGTATAAAATAGATAACCAACAAGGACCTACTGTATAGCACAGGGAACTATAATCAATATTTTGTGATAACCTATAAGGGAAAAGAATCTGAAAAAATAGATATATATGTATATGTAACTGAATCACTTTGCTGTACACCTAAAACTAACACAACATTGTAAATCAACTATAACTCAATAACAATAAATAAATAAATAAATAAAATGATATCCAACAAAAAAAATAATAAACTAAAGCTTAATACAAATGCTCCTGGCTGGTGGGGATCCTGAATGACAACCTGAGAAACACTGCAGGGATACGTGACTGGTGAATCCCTACATCTCCCCACACTGACTTACCAGGGGACCCAGCATAATGAGAACATCAAAATTGTTCATTTTTATTTTTCTTTCAGTACTGGGATAATGGGCGATTTATATTTTCTTCTTTGTTTTCCCAATTTTCCACAATAAACTTGCATCTTTCTTAATCATAAAAACAGTTATTAAATGCAGATTCAATTTTTAAATTTAAGACCTTTATTATAATATGGAAATGTTTTTTGAGTAGTCATAGTGAAAAGGTAGTAAATAGCAGTATATATAGGTAATTACTTAAACATGTCTATAAGAAAAACAATGAAGGAAAATACACTAAATCCCAACTCATTTTGATTGTCCTTTAAAAACTGCCCCCAGTGCCCAAATCTAGGTATTAATAAGCCATCTAAACAACAGTTTTCTTACAGGTATATCAACTTTTTGGATTGCTTTTTAATGTGACATTCAATATTTATTAAATAAGCAATGCCATGAAAAATACATTAATGAACAAACCACTTATTGTTTTAAGGGAAAGAGAAAAAGAAGGGTAAAGGGGTTATATCTGCCTCCATGGGGGACATCAAAATCACCTGTGGAGTATTTTAAACCCACAAATTTGCATGAACATTTTGCACCACCTGCTACTATCTTTTCCTAGGTTCAGATAAACCAGTGGTTGAAATGGGAAACTTGGTTGAAAAATCTCTCTGATAGGGAGGCACTGTTCCTGATGTTCATGTGTTTGATTCTCTCAGTGGGTGGGATTTGAGAACAGTAGAGAAGCACCAGCCCAGATGCTGTGCAGAGCTGTCCAAAAGTGTCACACTGAAAACATGAGAGAGACAGTTTATCTGACAACCAGGGACAATATGTATAAATCTCAGAGGTATTTTTGTTTATTCTGCTTTGTTTTGCTTTTGTTTCTCAAAGGAAAAGCCCACCTTCTCCAACCCACCATCCAGTCCCCAAACAAAAAAAAAATGAACAAATGATATTGGATGTTGGATGACAAAAATTTTTCCACCGTAGTAAGATGGTCATTGCTTCTGCTTTGGACCTTATATGCTGCAGTAGCAGAGCACTCAGCATTAACAGAGACCCTGAGGAGGGTGGCGAGGTGGATAGCCATGTTTCTGGCAAAGGTTAAACAATGAATGAACCTTAATGAATGGTTGAAGGTACCAGAATTTAAAATGACATTACCAAATCGGGATTCCTGAATGCCACGTGGAATAAGATTTCAACCTCTTTTATAGGAACCAACTGGATTCAATTGTTTAAGAATACTAACAAAGATAGAATATTAGAGATCTTATGAGCCATACAAATATAGCTGCTCCTGTGATTCTATCACTTTCATTGAGGCATGTAGTTGGAATACTCTTGAAATTGACGTTTGCATTACTTTCATAAGTTGAAATAAGTATTATTTAGATATAGCCCATCCTTGTAGAAAATTCACCGTCCTGAATTACAGTTTATATTTTTTACCTTTTTTCTCCAGTAATCAGACTGGGCTCAGAACTCTCATTAGAAATGTTTCCCAGATTATCTCCTTATGGTGGCTACTTAGTATAGAAAGCACCATTCAAACTATTAAGAAGGAAAAAGCAAATTCTCTTAGTGTTGTTATCTTATCTCACTTTTAATAAAACTTGAGTCTTACCCAAGAGTACTTATTTTTATTGACTTGTTCTCTAACCCAGGGGGGTTAGTAAACGAAAAACAGAAACAATGTAATATGGATTACAAACACTAGGCATGAATATTGGAAGGAGAAAAACACATTCAAATCTGAGCAAACAGCTTTCTTATGACAAAAAGAAAGTGGGTTACAATTTACCTATTTTAGGGTTCCAAGAAAGAAAGTACATTATTTTGAGACTCATTTAAAGGATTTGCCTCTCTCCCTGGACACCTCACCTTACCTCACTTCATAAGTCACATGCTGTCTAGACCAGATTCAAGGTTGACTCTGAAAAGATTACATTCACAGGGTCACCGGGAGTGAAGGCAGGGGCAGGAGTTTTCAGCCTGGAGAATGGAGCTTTGATTTATGTTGGGTTGCAAATTTAAGTTCTGACCAGGACTTTTCTACCTTTCCAATCTGAAAAGCAAAAGCTACAACAAAAGAAAAGCAACCTGCAATGAAATATAAATGAGTACAATACCTTAGAATAAGGGCAATCTACCTAAATGGGACTTTATATGGTTACAGGATAATTACTGTATTTTACAACTCCTTCATAGTACTGTTATAAATCCTATCACTAGACAATCTTTATTTTTCCCAGTATCACAAACTTATTCACATGAAAACTTCACTTACAATGTATTAAATAAAGAAAAGCACACAAATTAGAGCTCTTTATTAACCAAGATTAAAAATCAAATGATAATGGTAACACATAATATTGAAATCTTTATGTTTATTTCATTGCTTATATTTCACTTCAAGCAAAGGGGTTATAATGTTCACTTGCTCTCACAACTTTCATATACATTTTCATTTAATTCAAAGGTCAAATGCCAGTGGTGTGGATCAAATGTATTAAACAAGAGTGGAAAAAAATCAAATGTCATTTGGCTTTTTCACTATATGATCATGAGAGTAGAAAGAATAAACTAAACTGGGTTTTATATATTGTCAGCAGAAGAGGTTTTCATTGTTAGGAAGTAGGCATGCATGAGAACAAGAACACGGAGAGTTCATAAAATGTCAGATCACAATGAAATATATGCTCTCTCATTTCCTGTGGGTTTGGCTTCATATGTTTTCAGACTGAGGATATGGATAATATAACAGAATGGTGTTCAGAAAGGAGTGAAGAATTGTGTGAAGAATTCTCCCAAATGCTCAGGAACACAGCTTTGGCTTGGTGTACACCACTGGGTACCAAGCAAATGAGATCACTGAGAATCATCATTTCTGCCTTGTGACCTCTGCCTGCATGAGCTACCATTCTTAATGACTTAATGGTAGTGTTCAACTATTTTTCATGGATATCTAAGCTGTAAAATCTCCCATGAAGCACTTTATTTCTTTTCAGAAGATTTAGCCTGGACAAGTACCATATGAAACTTAAAGACATGAAACAAAGTACAGAGTCTGGGTGTCTCAATATTGGGAGAATCTGAATAGGGAAAATATAAACAAAAAATAATCTTAGGCAAAAAAAGTAATTGACACAAGACAGAGACCAACTAACCCACAAACAAAATCTTTACAAAGCACATTTTAGCCACGCAAACTTTCCAGTCTTCCCCAAATATTTCACATTCTTTCTGATGTCTAAATCTTTGTTCATGCATGGAATGCCCTCTTCCTTCTTTCTAGTTGGAATATTCCCACTCAACATTCAGTTAAAATGTCACTTCTTTGTTGAAAGACCCTCACTGCTCAAGAAATAACCACCTCCTTGACTATGTTACCACCACAGTCTACATCCTTAAATTGTACTACTTATGCTATATTGCAATTTGTATTGTCATTTTCCTGATTTTAAGGCCTTCAAATTATGAAAAATAGTTGGAAATTTCTGGGACAAGAAGTAGCGAGTGGTCTCAGAGGATTCTTTTTCCAATAAACAAGGATAAAAAAAGACAGTAAAAGAGAAAGGACCTTCCCAGCACAGGGAACAGAATGAGCAAAGGTAGAGGTAGAATTAAGAACCCATACAGGTCTTATCAACGGTGAGACTCCACTGGAGATAAGAAGGGCCTATGAACAAGACCAACTCATGATCTTGAACATTGTCTGAGGCAGGAGGGTTCTTTAATTTAAGCAAGGAAATCACAAAAGCACACTTGCATATATTATGATCATTCTGGCAATAGAGGGGTGGAAAACTGGAGTTGGGAAAGAGAATTTTGAATCCTTTGTAATAGGCAAAGGCTGATGATAGGGTGAACTAATGTAGTAGCACAGTGGGAATAATGAGGAAAGAATATTCAAGAAAGGTTTGGGAGTTAGTAATGAATATGAGATGGGGGATACAACAGGCATTTAAGGATTGGAATCCTTAATTAATAGGATGATTTTCATATTTCTGATTTGGAAGTGAGTGTAAGTGGTGGTCTAGTCTACCTAGATGGATAATACAGGAGGGAGGAAATGTCTGGAAATAAAGCAGTACTTTTCCTTTTTAATACTCTGAATTTACTTTGCCTATGGGCCGTCCAGTTGGGAGATGGCTGGTAGGCAGTCAGAGTATCTGGGTCTAATATGAAAGAAAGTAGTGTGATTTGGCAGTAATGCACACTGCAGTCACCTGTCTGTAGGGGCTGTAGGAATGAATTAAATTGCCCAGGAGCAGAACAGAGAGGAAGAAGGAAAGGAGCCATATGCCTGGCCTCAGGGGTAGAGTATGTACAGAGGGCAAAGTATTTACAGGCAGGTAGACGGAGATGCTACAAGACCTGAATTCGTTCAAAAAAAAGTATGTGTATTTTTTCATAAAAGCATTTGACAAAGAAGAGAGACTGCCCATATTATGAAAATACTCAGAAAAAGTTAAAAATGACAAATCATGTTTATGAAGATATTTTAAACAAAATTGAATGTACTGTACAACAACTGTATTTAAAGTAATACTATTTAAGTTGTTAGTATTTGAATGCGGTAGAAGAAGAACCCTAATGCTGTTTGAGGGAAATCTGATTTTCAGGATAAACCCAAGTGTGGCTCTCACCTGACTGGCTGAGGGCTGTAAAAAGTGTGATGCTGAATCAGGGGCAGTGAATGTCTTCTTCAAATATAAAAACTGACATTTTTTTCAAATCAAATATTCTTATATGTATTATGTTTAAAAGAAATTGAAATATGTTTATAAAGCTAAGTATTCCTTTGTAATGAACACAATCCTTTTCTAATACATTTTCTTTTAAAATTCACTCCATACTTTTTAAGGCTTTGTCTAATGAGAAGACTTGGATAATGGATAACAATTTGTTTCTGGTTCTATAGGACATCAATATCCCATATAACAAGTAAAACAAATCAGGGAATGTTTCATCCAAATTTCTGAATCTGAATATTGGTTGTACAAGCTTCCAGAGGATCAATGAATTTTGAATTTTTATTAGGGCATCGTGTATTCTATAAGACTAGGTAGTAAATTGTCCAGCCTCTGAAGCACTAAAAGCTTAATGTATTATTCTAATTCCTTCACAGTGATACCTAATATTTCAGTATTAACATGCTTTAGTGAAGTAGTTCTCAACCCAAGATGCATATCAAAATCACCTGTGGACCTTTAAAATTTCAGATATTCAAATCCATCTCAAATTACTGAAGCCAAACAGGTGTTACTATATCCTGAAAATGCCAGCATACAACACTGCCCTGCCACCCATTCTAAACAACTAATATAATATCTTTTGTGTTGCTAATTACCTTTCATAGGCAAGGGTATAATTTCCCCACATAACAAGGGTCTTGCCTTTTTTTAAAATCTCTCCTTGCCTGTAGCAGAATACAGCAGACTCAATAGGTATATTTGTCAACTGATGTGATTTTTTAAAGATTTACTGAAACCAAATTTAGCTATACAATGATGTATTGGAGAGTTAGTTTTGGAGCCAAGTCATATAGCATCCTAAATTGTTGACAAGAATATTTAAACTTTTCAATGCTTTCATCTATTTTTGATGATTCAGTGCAATAAGAAATTTTGTAGATGTATGAAAAGAATTTTAAATAGGTGTTATGTGTGCTGAAGTAAATATGTTATTAGCAGGAGGCCTCATTTACATTCCAGATCAGAGGAAGTTCGTAGTAGAACAGTCATATGCTCATGAGATTCAACATTAGATCTGTATGTTTCCCTTAATCCTATATGAACTTTGTGAACATGCAAAAAACATTTTATGTTTATAGAACCACGTGCCCTAAATGTAAATGGTTTCCAAGGTAAAGTTGCTAAAGAAAGTGACAAGATATTTTTAAGAATTTGTTTAATGAATAGAACATTAAAACATGGTAGTGCTTTAGAAATAGGATATTGTGGGGAAAAAATAGCATTTGCTTTTTCATAATGCTTATCTTAAGATTTATTTCTTATCTTAAGAAATATTTTGTCCTCCATTCTCAAGAGCAACAATTGACACTGATTACTTAGCAACCATATAAAGTCTAGCACGGTCAAGCTGTGATAATGGAACCATCAATGCAGTTATAATGTACTTAGGTCCTGAGGATGGCGGTTGCAAATGTAACTATGATCCAGGCTAAATCCTCTTTGCCAGTCTGGAAGGGTTAAGAGCCACTGAACAGAGCTCTTTCAAACAGCAAGTCACAGGGTGAGGAAAAGGAAGATGAGGTTAAAAGCATGACACAGTCTTTAAAAAATGCTAGATATCGTTAATATGTAAAGTCCATCACTGTATTATTTTTAATCCATAGGCAGACATTTAAATTTTAATAACACTTCAAACACACACACACACACACACACACACACACACACACACACACACGCAGTAAAGTTCCTCATAGTCTCTCAAACAGTGAAAAGGGAGCTCTTACTTTTTCTTTGCATCTTCAACAATGTTGGATATTATCATTCTTTTACACGTTTGTCAGTTTGATAACTGAAAATTTGCAGTTACTTGATCATTAGTATGAGGGATTTTTTAAAAGCATGTTTACCATTATTAGATCAGGCAGTGTTACCTGATCTTAGCCCTAGCTCATCTTTCTATAAGATTGTTTTAACTTTACTTATTTGTATCAGTTCTTTGTATATTAAGGACATTAACCTTTTCTGTTACTTGTGATGTAAATATTTCCATATTTTTAACTTTATTTTGCTTATAGTTACTTTTTTCATTTTCAAGTTTTAAATCAGATTTCTTGTGGTGCTTAAAGATTCCTATTCAAAGAATATGAAACATGATATTCTATATTTTCTTTTAGTACTTTTATAGTATTGTTTTAAGGAGAGTTTTTCATTTAAATTTAGGTCTTTAATCCTACTGGAATTTATTTTTATGTATCACTTTAAATAAGAATATAAACTTTTTCCCCCAATTAAAATGTCAATATTAAAATACCTTGAAATGCTTTATTATAACTATGCTTATGGGTTGACAAATCATATTCTGTATAGCAGCATTTTTACAAAGAAACTAATGAGTAGCATTCTCTATTCCCAGAATACTGTGTGAAATATAAAAAGAGAATATGAATCCAATTTCACTAGGTCAACTTTCTTTGAAAATTATCTGTAATATGTGTCACTTAAATATTCAAATAAAACTGGATGCTCTTTATAGAACACAAACACCCACCCAAAAGTTTTTAAAATCACATGAATGTATACTTGGATTATTTACTATTTGAAATTGTCTAAACTTCTGCTTTCTCCCATTTATAAGGACAATCAAGGCGACAATATGGGATTCATTTTAAGTTCTTAGTTTAGAATTTAAGATTGCCTTAGAATTTCATCTTTGATATTACTTCCTGAGATTTCCTGCTTCTGATATTAAAATCCAATTTACAAATGATTCACATTTTTGAACTGTGAGTACTAAAGGTAAGCATTTTTCTTTTGCACATGTAAATACTGTGGTATACAAGAAGTGAGAATAATCAATCTCCAAATCTCAAGGTTCCTCATCTGATACTTGAGTATCCTAATGTTACATCATAAATCAAGGTGAGACTGAAATGAGAGGAAATGAGAAAGGGTCCATTATAGGGTCTCATACATAGTAGTCAAGACAATAAATATTAATGCCTTATCTTTTCCATTTCCTGAAAACACATTCATTTCACATGGGCCAGGAATACTCTTTAATTCAAGCTTAATGAAAAGTAAACTGAAATAATGACATGAATAATTAAAAAGAATTTAGAAATATTATCAATTTTTAAGTAGAAAATTCTTATTTTAAAAAAGTCATGAGGGGCTTCCCTGGTGGCGCAGTGGTTGAAAGTCCGCCTGCTGATACAGGGGACATGGGATCGTGTCCCAGTCCGCGAAGATCCCACATGCAGTGGAGCGGCTGGGCCCGTGAGCCATGGCCCCTGAGCCTGTGCGTCCGGAGGCTGTGCTCTGATGGACATCATCAAAAAATCTAGAAACAATAAATGCTGGAGAGGGTGTGGAGAAAAGGGAACCCTCTTGCACTGTGGGTGGGAACGTGAATTGGTACAGCCACTATGGAGAACAGTACAGAGGTTCCTTAAAAAACTAAACCTAGAACTACCATATGACTCAGCAATCCCTCTACTGGGCATATACCCTAAGAAAACCAGAATTCAAAAAGAGTCATGTACCAAAATGTTCATTGCAGCTCTATTTACAATAGCCAGGACATGGAAGCAACCTAAGTGTCCATCATCGGATGAATGGATAAAGAAGATGTGGCACATATATTCAATGGAATATTACTCAGCCATAAAAAGAAACGAAATTGAGTTATTTGTAGTGAGGTGGATAGACCTAGAGTGTGTCATACAGAGTGAAGTAAGTCAGAAAGAGAAAGACAAATACCGTATGCTAACACATATGGAGTCTAAGAAAAAGAAAATGTCATGAAGAACCTAGGGGTAAGACAGGAATAAAGATACAGACCTACTAGAGAATGGACTGAGGATATGGGGAGGGGGAAGGGTAAGCTGGGACAAAGTGAGAGAGTGGCATGGACATATATACACTACCAAACATAAAACAGATAGCTAATGGGAAGCAGCCGCATAGCACAGGGAGACCAGCTAAGTGCTTTGTGACCACCTAGAGGGGTGAGATAGAGAGGGTAGGAGGGAGGGAGACATAAGAGGGAAGAGATATGGGAACACAGGTATATGTATAACTGATTCACTTTGTTTTAAAGCAGTAACTAACACACCATTGTAAAGCAGTTATACTCCAATAAAGATGTTAAAATAAATAAATAAATAAATAAAAATAAAAGAGGCCTCAGAGAGAGTCTGAGGCCCTTCTGCCATGTGAGGTTACACCTAAAGATGGCCATCGAGGAAGTGATCTCTCATCTGACACCAAATCTGCTGGTGCCTTGATCTTGATGTCCTGGTATCCAGAGCTGTGAGAAATAAACTTATGCTGCTTGTAAGCCACAAAGTTTGTGGTATTTTGTTACTGCAGCTCAAACTGATTAAGACCAGAATGTTATCAGAACATAATAATACATAAAGCAGAACAGCAGATGTTTAAGAGTCATGATCTTAAATTTAACCACTTAATAACTGCAGGTACTTGAGAAAATTACTTAACCTGCCAGAGTCCTAGGTAGTTGTTTTGTTTGTTTTCATTTTGTTTTTCCATATATAAGTGGGCATAATAACAGTGATAACCTTACAGAAGTGCTGTATGGATTAAATGAAATTATGTCTATAAAATAATTATCCCAATGCTTGACACATCATAACCTGTCAATACACGTAAACTATTATGGTTACTTATTGACAAAAGATGTTTTAATATGTAACAAAGAGGGGATTTCTAAGATATCATGGAAAGCCTATTGTGGAAGAAATATGATAAGAAAGACAACACAGATGAGTTCCTGGACTGTGTGAAGCAGCTATGGTACAATGCAAAAAGCTATTTTTTAAAAAACCCAGCCCCTCTCCCCTGGCCTAAGTTCCTGCCTCAGGTAAACATCTCATATCTTGCTTTAACTATGGCTGCTTAGCTGTTACCGTTAAATCATAGCTAACAATAGTACTATTGTATGTCAGGCACTGTTCATGTATTTTAATCCACTTATCCTCCCAAGTCTTCCAAAATTTTCTCACCATTTCTGGTTTACTGATGGCATCCTTCCAGATTTCCAATGATTCAGTGGATTTTCATGTGTGCATGTGATTTCAGTAGGATTTTTGCGGTAAGGAGAAGAGAGAAACTTTCTGACTTTCCTCAGCCACCCTGAACCAGAAGTGAAACACCCAAGCAGTCTTTCTAAGACATAAAACTGATCATGTCACCCCTCCACAGCTTCCATGAGAAAGTTTAGGCTCCCAGTTTATGACATGATCCTGACACTTCTACAGCTCTCTCCTCTTCTCCTAAGTTTTTTGCAGACCCCAAAACTGCACACGTTGTTTTACCCCTTTTGCCTTTGTGGTTCTGGTCTGTCTGCAATATCCTTCTCCTTTTTTCCACCTGATGGTCGCTTTCTCCTATTGTAAGCCATAACCATGAAGGGAGTTTGTGAAGTCTGTTATAACTGCTCCCAGCCAAAGTTGCAGACAGACTCTTCTGTGCGTTTACTGTACCTTGTACATTTTTCTGTTGTGGCACTCACTACTTTCTGAAGAAATTATTTGTTTGCTTGTACTTATCCATTAGTATTGAAGTAACCCAGAGAAAGGACCATATCCTATTCATTTTTATATCTTTAGTATTTGGAAGAATGTCTCTAAAACATGCATTTTCAATAGGGGAGATATCACGTTCAAGGGGGCAAAACTTAGGAAGGGGGTTGAAAAAACTAGCTCTTACAATGCTTTGTGGCCCTCCAAAGAGCTACAATACAAAACAGATATACAGTATATCCAAGGTATTAAATTTTCTTAGGCAGAGGGCAATTAGGTTAAAAAAAAAATCTAGGGCTTCCCTGGTGGCGCAGTGGTTGAGAGTCTGCCTGCCAAGACAGGGGACACGGGTTCAAGCCCTGGTCTGGGAAGATCCCACGTGCCACGGAGCAGCTGGGCCCGTGAGCTACAAATACTGAGCTCTGCGCGTCTGGAGCCTGTGCTGCGCAGCAAGAGAGGCCGCGACAGTCAGAGGCCCGCGCACCGCGATGAAGAGTGGCCCCCGCTTGCCACAACTAGAGAAAGCCCTCGCACAGAAACGAAGACCCAACACAGCCAAAAATAAATAAATGAATAAATAAATTTATTAAAAAAAAAAAAAAAAAAAAAGTCTAAAAAAGTCTCCTAAGGTAGAATTGAGAAATACTGCTTTGAAGCAAGCACTAAGTTAAGGTTTATTTTTGTTAATATTCAGTAAATATTTTTGAGTAAATAAAGAAATAAATTAAATTCAAACTCTAGTTCTGATTCTTTTTATCTGGGTGACTTTGCCTAAGTCATTTAACTTCTCTTGACTTATTACTATCATACACGGCTGGTGAAAGATTAAAGCATATAATATATTCGTAAACTCAAAAATATGTAAATAGCATATGCTATCATGCTTCAGAACTATGTCACCTAAATTCCTTATTTTTTTCTTCTCTACTCAGCAAGTTCTTAAAACAGAATTTTTCATTTTTTTGTGAAGTATGCCCTGCTTATTTTAAGGGAAAACTGCTCTAATGTATGTATCTCCACTCTCATAATGTCTTTATGTCTGTGTTCCTTACCTAGAGTGAAAGAATTCTGAGTGCAGAGTTTGTGTCTTATTCATAGTAGGTACCAAAATGAGACACATATGAATTCTAAAAGCTGATGAGAGAATGTGAAGTGAGGCACTTGCATGTCTGTCCTCCTGTCATTGCTACACAGAGTGATAATAAAGAACCTGTCAGCTAACTTATCAAGAACCCCAAGCTCACTAAGAGCTGATCTGGAAAAGCAAAAGCACATCCTCTAATAAAACCTGCCTTTAGCAGATGTGTGGTATTCTAGATGCATGTGACAATTCTGCAAAAATCTTTTGAATCAAATGCTCAAATAATATCAGTATTAGCATTATTTTCAAGTAAGCAGGATGATGAGAAATTACACATGGTTCCTCTAACATTCAAATAAAAAACAATATTTTGAGTGATTAGTTAGATCAAATTCTTTTTGAAACCTAACTGAATGTGAGATTTCCAGAGGAAACAGGTGGGTTCTTTACTATTTTTATTTACAAGCATCTTTTTTATATTTGGATGTATATAGCCTTTGTCTTATGTAGAGATGTAAACATTTTGGAATATGGTTCTTGGATAAAGAGAACTTCTAGGAAGCCTGGAGGCACGTGATGCACCCATGACTGTGATCAAATCGCAGACCAGCAGGAAAACCCCCTTTGGCACTCAGCACAAAGAACTCTGGGGAGTTTTCTCTAAAAATCTCCTTTGTAATTTTGCTGCATCACATTTGGCCAAAGGCATGGTCTGACTGGTGGTTTTACTGATTTACTGGCCAACACTGACAGAATTATGAAAATAGAAGACTTGGAGCAGTGATTGTAACTGCCGTGGAGGTCTCCCTGAAGATCGCCTTTATGCTGCCATGAGTTCATGTACTTCCAGTGGATAATTCCTCAGATCATGTATGTTACGGCTCAATGACTGTCAGCACCAAGGCCAGTGTCATGGACTAAATACTTACAGCTTTTCAATTTTCAGTAAACAAAATTATATACATATTATACTGATTCATATAAATAAGCCAAGGCCTGTAATTCTTCTGGGCCCAATAAAACAGCAACCCCTTGAGCAGGAACATTTATAATATATCTAAACATGTGGCTTACCCTTTAGGACACACATGAAGGTACACTCAGATCAGCTGCACCCGATGTCATCCGTTATGGATGGGGGTAGGATGGAAACTGAACAATTGATAATCTCAGAGTTATAAAAATTGTAGACAGAAACGATTTCTGCAATGCTATGATATCTCACGAATGTATGGAAAACTTTTAACTTTGTAAAGGAAATTTTTCCAAAACCCACTGTGTAAAAGTCAGCAGGAGTGAAACAGATTTAACTTCCTTTGAGGATTATGAATCTGATACTATAAAAACTAACTACCTATGGGATAATTAAGTGTCCATAAGAGGTGTGCAGTGATCAAGTAGCTCTTAACAGCATTCTTACATCTTTAATCCTTACATCTTTTAAAAATGCTCTGCATACAAATCATCCTCAAAATACCATCTAATGCTGTGCTTTGAAAACTGGAGTATATACCCTTTCTCCTGGATATACATTGATGAACAAAAGGCACAAGAAACCACAAAATCAATATTGAGTATCTTTTGGAGGAGGCAATTCTACTTTAAAATGTGATGAATGTGAAAGATATTATTTTAACATTAAATATATAGTAATGTAAGGAATATATAATTTATATGGATTTTTAAGATTAAACAAGAAACGTCAAAGAAATATCACTCTTCAGGTTAGTCCAAATATTCTGAATAAGATATATTATATTCATATATATCCATATATATATATATCCATATGTACACACAAAAACATACACACATATACATATATAAACAAATATATACATGTATATGCACAAACATATATATTCATACACAAACATATACACATATATATGTACACATATACACATATAAACACACATACATCATGTGAAACAGTCTATAAATTTAAAAACCAAAACAAGAAAAAAATGAAAAGAGAATAAGATCTAAAATCATTGTGCAGATATTGTTACTTAGTGTGCTACAGTCTTGTGCTGGGCATCTTAAATACATCATTTCAATTAATGATGCCAATAAATTTGAAAATTAGTAGTAGGCCACTTTTAGAAATGAGTCATGTGAGCTTTAAGTAGGTTAAATAACTTGCCTAAGACCACATGGCTACTAAATATCAAAGCTTGATTTCAAACCTAGTATCTTAGGTGCCAAAACCAACCCCAGGCTCTTTCCACCCACATTTTGGTGTTAGAACTCCTAATATCTAAATTCTGCTAACCATTATCTAACCTTGTTCTCTCTTGCTATGCTGCAGTGAAAAAGAAAAAAAAAAAAGAATTTTGGTAACCATCACTGATAGCACAGCTCTTGTATTTAGCATGAATGACTACAATAAGCCCTTGGATTAAGTGAGATAGTGAAAACTTCTGAATTATGTAAGGAAGGGATAGAGCCCCAATAACTTGATTTCACTTTTCTGTAAGAATGATATAAATATCCTGCAGTCTATATATAGTCAGATTTTCCTTTTATCATATCTAAGACAGAAACAACAATCCTCATCATGGCACTAAAACAATGATTCCACCCTTGCACAGAACAAAGGGAACTCCTCAAATATTGAAGATTTGAGAACAGCTAAGTATATAAAATACAAAACACTAGAAATCCTGAAAGTGGGTATCTAGAAGGCAAGGCAGTGTATTCTGACAGGTATAATGTCTGTCCGTGTTTCCTTTCTCATCATTTCAACCTCCTTTCTTTCCCCCACTTTGAAAGCAAACACATAGCCCAACATCCCCAATAAACTCCTGGGTGAACAAGTTTGGGAGTTATTTTGCAGCGATCATCTATAAGCTAATAACTGGCAAAGGACAGATATTATATCAAAAATAAGGTCAACATTTAGAATTGACAACAAAAATCATCTCTACTGATAAGAAATTCCTCTTCCACATAATTCAATACTTTAAAAATAACAAACAACAACCCCTTTCACCTTGGCAGCTTTCCTTCAGATAAACAGAAGCCATAACACAGAACTCATGTTTAGATAACCTTGCTCTCTTGAGTCTACTGTCTCTAGACCACTGGGTCTAGAAAGACATATTTATTTCCCCTGAAGCTTTCAATAAAGCACAAGGAAGTCTTAGAAAACATAATAGCTCTGAAGGATCACAAAGTTGTACTGCAAAACTACATGAAGTTTTCATAATGATATCTGTGTACAGCAGACCGGTATGTGAAAGGCCCTAGGGATATTTGACAAATATCTTATGGATTTAATAGGAAAGGGAGAACTCTTGAGGTTTTTATTTCCTTAATGTACACATATCCTGGGGCCAAATGAATATCTTTATTAGAGGCCATTTCTCAAAGAAGAGATAATGATCACAAGGGAAAAAATAAAACCTACGTATTATGAAATATTTCTAGTATATGTTCGATTTTAATTAGAGGCATTTCTGGGTGTTCCAGGCAGCTTATTGAACCATTTCACATAAATATATCATACAGACACACATATCTTCAGATAGAATTGTTAAAGTTATTTTAATCCTTACTGTTGACCATCTGTACTTGAAACATAATTGAAATATGATTCGGGAAAACTGTATGTTAACTCTAGTACTGAGTTTATCAGGCATATCATTTCTTGCTATACTATCTCCGTTTCTTAAAACTAATATATGTGATTATAAATCTACTTATTTCAAAAGATTTTAAAAAGATAAAAGAAAATACATACTAAAACAGTAGTTAAAAGAGCTATGCAAAAGTAATGTGGCATTGCTATTATTGTTATATTGTATTTTCCTTTCTGGAATATATTATTAGTAATGCATACATAAAAATGATATCATAATATGTTATATATAAAATATGATACAAATAAACATATAAATTAATAGATAATATACACTTTATCTTTGAATAATACTGGTAGAGGTTACTCAGAGGTCAAAATAGACAAAACAATTAAACAAAATATATGCGTCGTCTGTTTTTAACAGGTGTGGTGATGTGTACCTATTTTTGAAAGATACTTTTGTTCAAGAAAGCATCATAAAATAGTATTTTCTATCAAATATTATTCTTGCTTCATAAAGATGAAACTATAAATTGTACAAGATCTTAATATATAAAAATACTTAAGTGGCTTTTAGTGGCTGAATTTGCTGACGCGGTTATTATGAAACACAAATACACAGTGAAATACGCTTTGAAAACAAATTCAATTTGAAAATGTAAAAGCACAATAAGATTATTTATAATTGTTTCCCATAAGAGTAAATTAAATAATTTTATTACCTGAAAATATGCTCTAAAAGTTATACTGTTTAAGAACCAACGTATAAAAGGGTATAGCAAATCTGTCATTGAATAATGAAGCATAATATGCTACTAACAGAGATTATAAGGATATCATCTAAACCTCAGAAACATGAGGATTATAAAATATGTAAATGAATTCTGGGAAATAAAGTTTGAATCTGAAGTCAGAACCAATAATTAAAATAACTTCACAAGCAGACGTAGAGAATGGACTTGAGGACACGGGGAGGGGGAAGGGTAAGCTGGGACGACGTGAGAGAGTGGCATGGACATATATACACTACCGAATGTAAAATAAATAGCTAGTGGGAAGCAGCCACATAGCACAGGGAGATCAGCTTGGTGCTTTGTGACCATCTAGAGGGGTAGGGTAGGGAGGGTGGGAGGGAGACGCAAGAGGGAGAAGATATGGGGATATATGTATATGTATAGCTGATGCACTTTGTTATAAAGCAGAAACTAATACACCATTGTAAAGCAATTATACTCCAATAAAGATGTTACAAAAAATAAAGACCTACTCATCAAACTCCAAACAAAACAAACAAAAAAAATAACTTCACAAGTTAAATGTGTGCCAAACAGGAGCAGTCTGAAATTCAAAAAATCATGATGGTTAATAGATTACAAAAGAGGAGAAAAATATTGACTCCCAAGCAAAAAGCCTTGAGAAATGAGTGTACAGGTCAAGACTTTTTAATTGCAGAAAATTTCAATCTCTCTCTCATTTTTTTTTAATTTTCCACTGTGAAACCAGCTCAAAGAAAATTTCAGAGAAAGTTTTTGCTTAATTATATTTAGAGGTTTAAGCAGCTACAGAAGATGGCAAGCTCTGCTTATCCAATTTTAATGGTCATTTGCCCTAGACTGGTATATAAAATGAAGAATTCCTCCAAAAACCCAGGGCCACTAACTGCTTATTGCTCTTACTGAAGGATGCATGGATCATCTGGCACTAGCCTCTGAGAGAATGCTATTTGGATATTGTCAGAAAAAAAGTGCTGCAAAACAACAGGAATTAGGATCAAGGCTGAAGGGTGGGAGATGCATGATCACACAACAGACTGGTAGGGCTCGAAAGGGAGTGAGAAATGGGCACTCAGAGAACTGAGCTCCACTAAAGCAGTTCAAAGGACAGAGGGGTATAGACTGCCTTCTTAAAGAAAAAGAAACATTTTCCCCAAAATTTTATCTTTTTTTTTTTTTTTTTTTTTTTTAGCGGTACGCGGGCCTCTCACTGTTGTGGCCTCTCCCCTGGCAGAGCGCAGGCTCCGGACGCGCAGGCTCAGCGGCCATGGCTCATGGGCCCAGCCGCTCCGCGGCATGTGGGATCCTCCTGGACCAGGGCACGAACCCGCGTCCCCTGCATCGGCAGGCGGACTCTCAACCACTGCGCCACCAGGGAAGCCCACCAAATCTTATCTTTTTAATTGAAAAATAATAGAAATTCAAATGTTAATCTGACACATTTATGTTCCTTTCTGGAAGACATTATACTAGTCTATTTCACTGGTTTGGTTCAATTTGAATACCTTTTAAACCTCATTCTAACTTATATTCTAGCTCCATTAGATACCATTTCTCATACTATTCTTATCAGGTAACTTGTAAAGAAATCTGCTACAAAAAGCATATCATCATTTAAAAAAATTCATAAGACATCAGATAATATTAAGCTTAAAATGTATACAATAATTCGTGCAAACACCAAATTAAAACGAGAACTTGAGTGGCAATGCAGCTATGACATGGTTAAAATTTCAAATATATTAACTCAGGATTATTCAACCAGAATAGCACATTCTTAACCAGGAAAACAGGAATGTATAATATACAAATAGTAAAAGTCTGTGAATACACAAAAAGAACCATTAAGCTCCAAATGGTCACTGGAAACTATCTTGAAATTCAATTCTTAAAATTACATTTGAATACATCTGTTAACAGTACTGTTCTCTGGGGTGAAATTTTGGGAATTTTAATTTCCTACATTATAAAAATAATCATTAAAGTTTAAAATATATATTTGAACTAAAAAATATGTATTGGGGTTCTCTGCTGTATAGGATAGACTAGGAATAGGGTCTGAAAGGGTAGTGAAAAACAGCAACAAATCTACTTTAGGGGGATTGCAAAGATGTCACCATCTCATCTCATTGTGGCAGTAAGTCTAATGTGGGGCATTTTCCAGGCTGCCTAGAAGGTGCTTCTTGGAATTTCCTCCTCATTCCGGATTCCCACGTCTCTTAAAGTTTGACTATAATTAAATGTCACATTTTCCTTTTTAACCTATCTATTTAGTCAAAACGTTTGTATTGTTTTACTCGCAATAAATGGCTGTATTTGTGTATCACATGGACATGGCTTAGGGCACAAGTTACAGGGGCAAAGTTTTCCATTGAGTTTGGCTTGAGAATGAGGGGGAAGGAAGGATTCCCTCCTCCCCATTAAAGGGGACTATTTTGTGTGTCCCACCAATGGCACTGGGTAAATAGTGTACATGTTAACAAATTATTTTTTCAATGTCTTACCGCCTTTTAAGCCAGCCAGCACTAGTTTACTGTCTGCCCCAAATTTTAATGGTGTGAGAACGAGTTTAAAATAAGCTTCAGAGAACAGGCTTTAATTCGTACATTTGTTGGCAAAAAGTCACAACAACAAGCAAAGGCACTATGACAGACTTCACAACAGTGAAGGTGGAGTGAGGACAAGGCCAGGGCCAGAACCAGGGGACGGGGATGCATTATCCCCTAGGTTAAGGATTTTTTTTTCTTCTATTCCAATGTTACTACTTCTGTGCTATTTAGAATTCAAATATTCTAACATTATGATCAAATTTTTTCTTACATTCTATCAACTACTCAAAAGTATGCTACACTTTGTTTTTTAATATATTTGGGGCCATGCTTTTCTTATAGAGTTTTTGATATTTCTGTTCGTGTGTTTTAGTTTTCAAGGGGTGTAGGAGTACCACATTTCTGTTTATTTGTTCTTTTGCTCTTTCTGGCTTTCCTAAGTACATTTCTTTTGTCTTGCTGAGAAAAAAACATATGCCTTTATAGTGAACAGCTTCTAGCTATGCTTTCTGGTTGACTTGAGGACTATTTTTTGATTTATGGATGACAAAACAGGAATGCTTTTGGTAATTGAATTCAATGGATTGGTTCCAACGCTTCTTATATTTCATACTTTCCTCTTTTTTGGTATCCATGGCTGTTTGGATAGAGTACACCTTGAAGTAAGTTCCTCAGAAAGGGTGAGTGGAAGGTAAACATTTTGATTCTTGCATTTTGGCAGCTGTCTTTATTTTGACCTCACAGTTTATGAAAGGTTTGATTGGGCGTGGGATTCTACTTTGAAACGCATTACCTCTCATAATTCTAAAGGTTTGCTCCATTGTCTTTGCAGTGTTACTAATGAGAAATCAGATGCTACTGTGATTTTTACGCCTTTTTGATGATGTCCACTTTTTCCTTTCTGGAAGACTTGAAGCTCTTTGAAAAAAATTTGTGTCTTTGTACTGCTATAAGAAATCATCTTCTATCATTTCTTTGATAAGTCCTTCCCTCCTGTTTTCTCATTTCTCTACTTTTAGAATTATTGTTGAGGATATTTGACCTCCTGAAATTATCTATGTTTGTCTTTTTGCTCTTAGAGATCTCTTCAACTTTATCTTCCAGGTATAACAGACTTTAAAAAATATTTTTGTTATCCTGTTTATGATACACAAGGGCTCTGCTTTAATTTCTGAGATTTCCTCCTGGTGAAATGTGATTCTTTAGGCTCATATTAGAAACAAGATAATATTTAAATTTTGATCATCTCTATTTACTGAAAAATTTAGTTTCAAAGTCACCCTATTTGATATCATAAAATTTTTAATAATTTTAAATGTTAAATATTCAAAATAAAGTAATCTCTTTACCATTTAATAATCTTCATAAAGTCATAACAGTTCTCCTACTGTTATTTATATACTTATCCTTTGAAATCAATCGTGTTATTTATAATTCATATAAAATTATTAGTGGAAATTAATCCTTTTTTAAGAGAGAGGCAAGTCAGGATATTAAATTCAGGTTTTGTTTGCTACCATTCAGTTTAATACACACAACAACTTTGCAAAGTATATTTTGCAAATGAGAATAGTCTGAGAGATGGCAAGTTACCTACACATCAAGTGTGATAAAGCCAGGACTCACACCCAGATCTGTCTGAATCCCAAACCTCATGCCTCTCCCCATAACACTACATTGCAGAAAGAAGTGGAAGTTTCCATGGCATGAAAGATTAAGGTGGATATTTTGCCCTGGAAACACATACTCTTGTGATACAAACTGTAGTGGGGAAAAAAAACTGTAAAACTCTGAGCATATTTATGCAAACATCTTTAAATTAATCCAAGCAACACTATTGTTTATTGCATGGCATGTCTTTGTAGAATACTTATGAAAAGGGAAGACAGATTCTTGCTTAACTGTAATGGTCATATTTTCCAGCTTCAATATTTAGCATTAGAAACTTGTTTTATTGGCTTTATTTTGCAGTACTGTATCATTCTTCATGACATCCAGAATGAATAATTAAACAGGTAACTGTGAAACACTACAGAAATTAATTTTAAGAGGACAAATGGGATCAGGGAACACAGCATACACTGCATTTTACTGAAAACACCTTCAGCCATTACACTAAATAATCCATGTCGCATCCTCTGGTAATTTCCAGGGTGATTTCCTTTTGCCAGGATGAATTATTTCTGCCACTACTTGGAGTACAACATACTAGGGATATGCGTTAATGGTGAGTTTATTTTTTCAAAACAGGAGGGGAGCAGTTTAAAATTCTAAGGAAATTCCCCCAAATGCCAGCACCTTGCCATGATACTTATTCTAAATAGTAGCAGAGAGTGGCCATCAGCTTCTGGCTTCATAGACATCCCTGGTGATAGCTCTCAACTGCCATAGAGCAGAAGCTCAGGCAGTAGGGGAGAAACTGTAGGTGATGGAGAGGGGAAAGAACAACAGACTGGTCACTTGAGTGGAGGCTATGACATATACAGCACTATGTGTGCCCTGAACCAGTTTCTTTTCCTTGACAGCACTAGGAAGACTACCTTTCCCAGGACACTTTACATCTTGATGGGACCTCATCATTTACTTCTGTGACTGAATGTGGATGAAAGTCATAAATGCTTTCTTCAGGCCTGGCCGTAAAATATTCAAAGTGAACCTCCATTTTCCACTGTCTCTCCCATGTCCCACTCACCACCCACCCGGACTAAGCAGCTGGAAGCAAGAGACTCCAAGATAGTAGTGGAGACACAAGATACAAGGACCTCAGAGCTCTGAGCCATGTCTCAGTAAAGGGCCACCGGGGAGAGCTGCCTGACTGGAAACATTCACACTGGACTGTTCATGAGCAAGAAATAAACATTTACTGGGGTAAGTCACAGAGACTTGGAGGTTGCTTATTCCAACCTGTAGCTGATCTTGTCGAACCACAGCTCTCTGGGACATTTTTTCCAAGGTTGCTGAACCTAATTAAAGTCACACTGAATATGCCACATTCTTCTCCAAACTCCTCAAGGAATGAAGGTAACAGGGAGGTTGTCATGCTTCCATACTCGGAAAGGCATTTTAAGAATTGAAAAGGAGTCTCATGCTTCCAGGGATAGCCAAGGTGCTATCATGTATACTTAAAAAGTGAATTTCTGGACCATTTGGGGTTTGAAGTACTAATTCTATTAAAGTAGTGGCAAAAGGAAGCCCAAACACAGTCAGAAGGCATCCTGAAATGTAAGAATCAATTCAGTAAAAAAATCCCTCAGATGGCCTCAGAAATATAATGAAATGTTGTAAGTGAGCATCTCTCACTAGGCTATTTATTGCTTCTTTTCTGACCCTTGTGCACTTGATATTCTCACTTCCTACACATATAGAATCTCTAGCAACATGGAACTAGCTCTTTGTACATATGGTCCCCAGGAAGGCCAAGCTCTGGAAGAGTTTTTTGCCCCTTTGGTAAGAATGTTTGAGCCTTGTAGTAGGAATTAACAACTCTCTGTGGTTGGTTCCTTAAATCTGTTGTTCTGCCCAATTTTCTCTGTTCCTTTGTTCATTGCAATTCATAACTTCATGGTCACAATTATGGATGACATCTCTTCTTTGTCTAAGAACCATTATACCTGATTCACTTTTTTCTCTAACCCTTGGTACTCATGCTCTGATTTCTGCTTCTCTGCCTGCTGATTGTTTCACATATGCTTAAGACTACCAAATACCACTTAAGTTGTTACTGACCCCTTTGGCTTATTTTCCCAATGCCAGCAAATTTGACTATCCCAGTCCTGGCTTCCTCCCACGATTGGTGCTCAGGGTTCCCACAATGAGACTGTTAGAGAGGCTGCATCTAACGTACCAGGTTTGATGTAATGGGGTCTCCATGGAGAAACAGTAATCCCAGTATTTGCCTACCCTGAAACATATCTTCCTCACGGTGTACACAAAGTCACCTATCTCTTTATTCCATCCACAGCCACTGTTCGTACAAACCAATGCTCATATAGATCTGGCCCTACTCAAAAACTATCAACATTTCATGACTACCATGTATTGAGCACCTCCAGTGTTTCAGGGCTGACTTTTGGCTTTGGCAGAATCAGGATGCGCTATATTTTAAATTATACAATGTATAGAGAAAATAATATTTATTGAACACTTTAAATCCTACAAAAACTCTGAGAATCATTATTCCCAATTTACAGGTGACAAAATCGAGATTCAGAGAGTCTAAGCAACATAACCAGGTTTGCATAGCTACTAAATGAGAACACTGGGGGTTCAATAGTCCAAGAAATGGTGCAAGGTTCACAAAGTCCCTCACCTAGGAAAACAAATAAGGCAAGGCTATGACTTTCTTGGTTTCTTCCATTTAAACCTTATGCTTTAGAAGCATTTTTTAATTAGAACATTGGGAGATTGGGATTGACCTATATACGCCGATGGGTATGAAACAGATAACTAGTGAGGACCTGCCATATAGTATGGGGAACTCTACGCAGTGCTCTGTGGTGACCTGGATGGGAGGGAAACCCAAAAGGGTGGAGATATGTGATACATATGGCTGGTTCACTTCTCTGTGCAGCAGGAACTAGCACAACATTGTAAAGCAACTATACCCCAATAAAAATAAATAAATATTTTAAAAAAACAAATTATAGTGTCGCTGATCACCAATATCTCAAAAATCAATCAACACTTTTAATGTCCATAATATTCCTAGTAACCACGTAAAATGGAACTTTAATGTCTTCAAATTAGATCTGTACAAAAAGATTTATAATCCAATAGATAACAATATTTGGATAGCTTGGAAATATTCTCTAAATTCTCTCAGAATTTACATTACCCAGGGTTAATTTTAGCATGTTAAAAAAAAAAGAAGCAACTTTGGCAACAAGCAAAATATATGCCATTTCTTAAAAAAAGTCTTTTATTCTCTCATTTAAATTTATGCTTTATGCTTTGTCAAATTTAGAGAGAGATAAAAACAGGATTTAAAAAAAATTAAGAAGTGAATCAAATTATTTAGAATTAGAAAATAATGAATTTTTAGAAATGAAGGTGAAAAGTCTGAAAGTACAAGACTTGCAAGACCCTGATAAGACCGCGAGGAACAACAGGTAATAATTTCTTAGAAAGATTTTGATGCCTATTTTCCTGGGATTAGGGTAAGTATATGAAATTATCCCTCAAAGATTTAGTCTTGAGCTACTTCAGAATTACCATTTCATGAAAATTAATTAAATAATATCAATACTGGATTTTGTATTTTTCAAATCTTTCCCCCTAGTTAAAGTGCTTCTCTGTGTGTCAGAATGTGTGTCTGTGTTCTAGAACACATGGGTATGAATGCATGTGCCTTTTTCCCTAAGGGTGATTTATTTCATGTATATAAAATTTTATCACATTTTCTGTTTCTTTTACATTTTCCGAAATAAAATGGCAAAAAAGGAATTTAACAGAAAATGTAATAAATCAGTAATGTATTTACTTTTATTTTAAAACATCATGACACAGGGTAACCAGCTTCTGGATTTTTATTTTCTAAAAAAAGATGTTTTTGAGTAAAAGCATTTTAAGAAAAGCCTCCATTCATGATGCATAAATATCCCTACTAAAGCATATTTGATATTTTGCTTTGAATTTTTTTTATCAAAAACAAATGTCTCCCATAAGTAGAAGCAATAATGCATCTTAGCCAACCACAGCACTTAAATCATCTTTTATCTGAGCTAATGGTAAGGACGCTAAGAGGATTCTATTCCAAAGCACAGTGGATCTCAAACATCAAATAAATCTCTGGCTACCCATGAACCGAAAGGAAAGGCCTCTCATGAGCATTTCCTACACACTACAGTGGCTTTTCACAAATAAGTAGACACTCTTAAGCTTAATATTTGAAGGCATGCCCTATTTGGTGTCAAAATTTTTAACTATTTCTTAACAATCACTGGAAATCCAGCTTCCATCATGCAGCTAGAATTCCACTTTCTTCTCTAGGGTATACTCACAAAGCAAAAGGAAGAGTCAAGTTGATGGGAAAGGACTTTGCCCAGTTATTTTCTTTACTATCCCCAATCTGGAGACAGATAGAAGGCAACTGTCTTCAAAATTGCTGTCACCATGCTTTCCTAATTCCTATATTGGACTGCAGCAATCTTTACTGTGGGAGCCGGGTTTGAGGACACGCTGGTGCAGAACAGAGGCCACGAAAACCATTTGAAACAGGAGAGAGCCATACCGTGCCTTGCAAGCTGCACCAGTTACGTATTTGCTTCCAAATGAAGTCAAGTTGATGTGCTCTAAAAGGCCTTGTATTCCATAAACGCTGGTTTCCTTAGGGATTGGCCATCTCTCTGCAGCTCAGCTGGTATGCTGCAGCTCATAGTACCTGCATTTTTATTTCAGAATATGAAGGAGCAGTGAGCCTGCACTGTTATTTCCCACCTGTTTCAATCCAAATACTCCTTAGGACTAGTTCATGATCTTTTGTATGAAAAACATGCCCCCTCCACATTGGTGAATATGGCAGTGGATTAAAATACACTATTATTATAGTTTTATGACTCTAATTAGTTTGAATGTTCAAAACAGGCTTACGTTATAAACCATGATATTACACTGCAGTAAATGGTACTGTGTGGATGCATCAAATCACTGTTTCCTTATCTGTTCAGAGATCAGCATGAACTTAACGTATGGATGCTTAGATCAAGAGAGCAGAGGCTTGGTAAGCAATCGTATGCATCAAAAAGAGCTAAAGTACCTTTCAGAATTACTTTACACAGTTGTAACATAAGAAAATAATGGCAAAATGAAATATATGTCTCACCTCCTTCAGAATAGCTGTTAATTTCCATCTAGTGTTTCTTATAATTTTTTTCAGATCTTCGTTACCGTATGAGAAAATTGTAACATGTTTTTAAAAAGGTGTATATTCTCAGTCAAAAGAATGATTTTAAATTGGATCATTTGTATATGTATAACAACCATCACCTCTGCTGTTATTCTAGAAGAAATTAATACATACGGAAGGCTTGGGTATTCTAACAAAGTCTGTATAAACATGATTCCCGAAATCATATACTATCAAGATTTGCTACCAACTAAGCTGGGTTGTCATCTTTCAAATGACATGAAGTAATGATGAACTGATGGCCATTGTAACTCCAAGAAAAACAGTTCCCATAAGGGTATCTATATTTTTAAGAGGATAAATAAGAACAGTAAGGGCTTATTGATTTCTTATCCATGCAAAGATAACTGAGAGGCCAGGTGGTCCCAGTTAGAGTGGTTCCACCGTATTACAGAACTTTTATTTTTTAAAGAAACACTGCGCCATATTGCAAATAGAGACACAAAGAAGAACTACAGTTCCAATTAGGACAAAATCAGCCACTCCAGGCAATAAAACAACAGGAGGCATCACAATATCGATACCTGAGGAATACTGCCACTTGTTATCTAACCATATCGCTCACTCAAAACATTACCCAGGAGAATCGGAGCCAGTCTAAACACTTCAGAAACCATCCACAGCCGTATGGCACACTATTCTTTCAGACCTCAGGAGTAAAAGTTAGCCAGAGCCTCCTGACATACTAAAATGATTTATTATCACAGAGCTGAACTAATGCATTGTGCTTTAGAACTCTCCTGGCAGTCGAGGGGAGAGGCTGCGTTTATTACCTACAGTGCATAATGCCTGCTGAAGAGCTTGTATTATTCATAAGACTGCCTTTTTTGTGCCATCATAATGCTGATAAATTATGAAAAAATGCATATTTTATTTCAATTTATAACATATTGTTGTATACATATCAATACATCACATTACAGCAGGCGGAGGGAGTATTATTGCTGACAGCTGCTGACATGCTTCAATAAAGCCCAAACAAAAGGGGCTTCACCAATAATCCAGAGTCACAATGTGCATTCGAAATAAAAAGCCACTTCTTTCTCTCACAATATTTAGAGGGGATTTGCAGAAATGTCAGTGCTACATAAGGGAGAAATTTGGCAAAGGCCCTAAGAGATATTTGTAATTTTCTACCCAAATTCACTGCGGTTGTGGGGGGACAGAGTCTTCTATGTTAAACAGTAAGGCTTCTGTGGGAAATGCAGGTCCTCAAGGAAAAAACAGAAAGTCTACTTTATGAAGAAGAGTTCCTATCAGGGTTTGCCATTATTTAACTTGGTTTCTTTATCTTTCTTTCCTTGCTTCAAATGGTAAAGTGCCTAATTCTAAAACATATTCTGAGGAGATTCTTAAAAAAGACTAGAGATTTTCCAATAACTCAGACTTCCTTAGCAGTTTTCAAGTTTTCAAGGTTTTTTTTCAAAATAGTTAGACTGCATAGCCAAATGGTATTTGGATCTTTGCAAATAAGTTTAGTAATTTCCTTTTTTGTTCCATGTATGAAGAAATAATTTAAATGTAATGAATAAAAGTTAATTTGGGATAACATACTTTCAATAAGGGCAAGTTACTTTTACACATCAAGCATTCAACTGATACAGCTTTGAGCTGAAAATGATTTTAGAGCTCATCAGTTTAGTTCATTTTACAAATTAGAAATCTGAAGTCATAAGTCAAGTGATCTTCTCTGGGTTATGTCTCTAGCAGAGCTAAGATTAGAACACAGGTTTGTCTCCTTCTAATTTAGTCTTTCTATTATTCCAAGTGGCCTTACTGGAGTTTAAAATGCTATTTTATATATAATATTATTAAATGATTTAAATAATGTTTGAATACAATTATCTATTTCTACATATCACAACATCAAACTATGTTGCTGCCTGGGGTCTTCTGCAGAGGCTAGCTAGACTGAGACTACAAAAGCTACCTTAGATGTGTTTTTACGTCTGAGAAACATTTTACTGATTGAAAAAGTAAAAACAAATGCATCATTTCCAAACCTAGATGACATAAAGACCACAGAGAGTAGGTATAAAACATTAAATGATTAATATGGAACAATGTGCCATATATTTTAAAAAGTAAATTGTCCGACTTCCCTGGTGGTCCAGTGGTAAAGAACCTGCTTTCCAATGCAGAGGACGCAGGTTCGATCACTGGTCAGGGAACTAAGAGTCCCACATGCCCACAGGGCAACTGAGCCCGGACACCACAGCTACTGAGCTCAGGCGCCTCAACTAGAGAGCCCCTGTGCCACAATCTACAGAGCCCATGCGCTCTGAAACCTGTGCCACTACTACAGAGCCCACGCAGCCTGGAGACTGCGTGCCATAGTTAGAAAAGGGAAAACCTGCACGTTGCAACTAGAGAGAAGCCGTGCGCCACAATGAAGAGCCTGCATGCCTCAAGGAAGATCTCGCGTGCCACAACTAAGACCCGATGCAGCCAAAAATAAAATTAATAAATCTTTTTTAAAAAGGAAATTGTCATTGTTTTGTGTATATGGGGTGTCTCGTCATATATCATCAGACTCATTTACCATGAAATCCTAAACTGCTGCAATGAAATCGGCGCTCTCACAGTGCACTCTCACTGCCCTGTGGGTCTTCTGCAAACAACAGCAATGCCCCAAAACAGACTTCTATTGGATGCCCAAACATTTACACAGACGCATGTGCACACCCAGCCAGCCACTCGCCTCCAAGAAAGAGAACCAGAAACTATTTAAACAGAGCCTGCCTTCATTTAATGAAATGGAATCGTAGAACAGCTACTGTACATTATAGAACTTAGAATTTGTGCCCAGTTTATCATCAGACAGGTCAGGGACAAGCTGGGGAAAGTTTTGGGAAAAAAACAGAGTTCCTAAGGGGGTTGGAGTGGGGCAAGGCAGTTCTCCCATGGCTGCTGAAGTTTACAGTGAGCTCCCAGCAAATAAAACATTACCTATAAAGGAGAATTGGGCCTTCTGAGCTATCAAATTCCTTATTTAGTATCTACCTTGGACCTAAGTCAGATTTTATGTTGCTGTTTTCTACCAAATAGGATGCTTAGCCCTGCACAGTGATAAAGGAAGTCTTCAAATTTTTAAAAATATTTGTATGTTCCTTGCAGGTGCCCTTTTATGAATCATTATAATCTCTTTAGTCTCTCCTCAACACTATTAGATGATCTTCAACTCTGTTTCTTTGTTTCAACAAATTTCTTTTTCTTCCATCAAAAGCCTTAGTGTTCACATATCATGGATATATGTTGGATTTCCACATTTTCAGTTTTAAAAATTCACCTTTCACACAGACTGGACTCTGGTTCAGTTATATTCTCACCTGAGGATATAAAGACTTAAGAAAAAATATTACAAGCTTTCTCTAGAGAAATCCAAATAGAAACTAATTAATTCAATAATAGTTGCTCCTACCTATTACTGGGAATTAGCCCTTATCTTTAACCGCCACAGCCATCATTTGTTACACAATGAAGATTTGTTGCTTCTCATATAGGTTCATAAATTGTGCCAAGGTGTTTTAGCTTTTTAGGTTTAATAACTGCCTACTTTGTATGAATAAAATCAAAGCTAAGATAACTAGAAAAAACTTTGACGGTTTTATTTCTTTTTTTTATTGTTTGATTTGTCTTTTGTAAGTAATTTTGAGCTAAAGGAAACCTTAAAAGTTTCTTTAGTTCAACATTCTTATTTTATGTCAAGAATGTTTGATTTGCTTAAAGTGACAAGAAAAGTGGTTCAAACTTTATCAACCCAAACACTTGAAAAACAGTGTATACCCAAACCCTTCAGGAGACTCTGATTCCTCCCCTTTAAATTCACTAAACAAAAATCCTAGCACATCACTAATTTCACATTTGCACTGCCATATTTTTCATGTCCCAGAAATCCTCCAGAGTTACCAGTATAACAGGATATTTAAATGGGACCTGTTCTCCGTTTTTGGCTGAAGGCCCAACAGCTGAGATAAGAGCCATTATCCTCATAACCCAAGTGAATGCTAGATCACCAGGCAGGACTGGCAAAAATGATTTCCAACAACAAATACTGAGATGCTTAATTCAATCCACACTTTAAAGATATTTAGAAATTAGAAAAGCCAGGAAATGGGATGCTTTGGGATAGAATTTCTTAGGCACTGCAGTGCCTCCCCTGTTCCCTCACTTCTAGCTGAGTAAAAGGAGTCTTAAGGGAACCACAGTGGAGAAGGTTTAACTTTGAGTAAAGTGGGGAGTTTTGATTATTAAGAGACCATTTTTGTAATTAGAAGTGCTGAAGCTATGGGACTACTTTGACATTTCCTGGAAATAACTGGCCCACCTAGCATTTTTAGGGACAGCAGAAGGAAAAATACTGCTTTCTATTGCACTCTATTATTGAGTTCTGCTCTTTCAATGTAATTGTTACACAAAGTAACCTTTTGTAAAGTCAATAAACCTGTTCATTTAACAGACTGCTAAGATTAACCAATGCCTGCACATTAACCTAGCTCAACAATTAACCTTCTTCACAAAAGAAATTAAAAAGTCTCCTTGCATTTAGTGAAAAACATCATCCTGGATAGAAAGATGACAACTTTTCTTTTCCCTGCAGCTTGTGCATATTTTTTCTTCCATGGCTTTTGAATATCCCATAAGACTCAGTTTGCAGGATGTATTCATTCATGGCCTTATTAAAGCCTCCACTCCATTCAGTCCTATTACCCTTATAGGTCATGCATATATCAAAGGGTAAAAATTATTTTAACTTTGTGTATAGCCAGGGAAAGGGACGAAAAGAATCACCCAAGTGTCCATGCAAACATACTGAGTGCCAAAGGTCTTGCTGACTTATGGCCATGGCTTTTACATCTAAGAGAGCCATTAACATAATTGGCTTTTGGATCAGATGGAGGCCATTAGCCTTAAATTCTTTGCTGAGGACTAAAATGTCTAACTAGTATCCCTTTTATTCTATATTACCTTTCACTTGCTCACATAAATTATCTTCCTCTCTCTCAGACATAAGAAAAATTCATTTTTATCCATACGTGTGTGAGAATTCCATCCATAGTCACTAATCTGCCAAAGAGAAATTGATTTCTTATAACAAACATTGCTTTCCCTACACACTGAAGAGCAGTGGAGTATCCTCCGTCATTGCAACCAGAGCCATTCCCCAACCTTATTTCAGCTGGAGGTTACACTTTCGTTCCAGCAGTAAGTAGATTAGCTTTGGCACAGCTGGAGATCACTGATGAGTCCAGTTGTTCTAGTCTACTGAATCCATCACCCACCCACCTGGACCAGGTGAGAAATCACCACAGTTAACATAAGGTGAAGAAGAGACTGGGACAAGAAGGCTCACCATCTGTTTGTGGACATCACACCCGACTGTGAATAAACACCTGAGTTCACATCGTACAGCATCCAAGCTGCCTTTCCCCTTAGTGGGGAATTTACCACCATGGTTCTCTCTCTGAGCTAAAGTATCCACCCACCACTCATGCCCATTTCAGCAACAGCCCTGTATTTCCAGGCAATAAGATTTTATATTTTGACATTACAAATTAACGAAAACTCTGAAAAAAGCAAAGGTTTCATTTGATGGGAAGTAGTTTTAGGTCGAAATTCAGATGCTTGGGTACTCTGCCATCTGCTGGCTTACATACGGAGTGTTTAAAATTCTTGGGCACTCTCATTACAGGATTTTTCACACTTTTTCATTGTTCAGCTGTACTTATGAAGTTGATTTTTTTTTAATTGCAAGTTAAAAGAAATACTCAATTCATTGCTAGATATGAATATTTTAAATAAGTTTTTATTTTCAAATATATTTAGATTTAGAGAAAAGTTGTAAATATAGTACGAAGATTTCCCACACGCCCACGCCCAGTTTCCCCCATTGTTAACATCCTACATTAATTGGTGTGATACATTTGTCACACTACCTAACAATATTGGTACCTTATTATTAACTAAAGTAGAAATGGATCTTTAAAAATAGCAAATGCTGCTGACTGTGGTTATCCAGACAGGTGCAGGGTACCAACCACAGATGGGTAATAAGAGTAGCTATCACTCTTGCCTGGCACTGTGCTAACTGCTTTACATACATTATCTCATGTCATTCTCATAGCAACCTACAAAATAGCTATTACTATCCTGTTATCTCCATTTTTCTAATCAGGAAAGTAAAGCTGGTGGTGACGCTAGCCCTAACATTGTAACACTTGGCCGTGGGCAAATTTTATTCATAGAACTTTTTATAAATTTATTGCAAGGCTTTAAATCAATGAATACATGGGAAACATTTAGAAGAGTCTGTAGCGCAGATTAAGTATAACATGATCCCCAGGTCTACCTGAGAATAGACTCTACTCCTTAAGCCACTATAATATACTAAGGAGGGTCCTTAAAACACTGTAGAACTGCCTACTTGGCTTTCCCTTTGTATAATCTATTTTCTCTTACGGTTTCTACTCTCTTACTCTCTTGCAGTAGGTTTGTGTTTCTCTCTCTCTTGTTTTCATTATCATTCCTCCTTCCCCCTTGATATTTTAATAGCACAGGTATACAGATGTGCACATCTGTTTATATATCATGATCCTTTGGAGGGCCATGAACCATCGTAACATCTGTTTTTTTTGGGTTTTGTTTTGGTTTTTTGTTCTCCAAGAACCAATTTTGCTCCTTTGGGACTGATAATCATCCCCACTGAGAATATTTTAGGCCTATCACACCATTCACCCTCTTAATAACTATGAAATCACTGCTGGTTAACTACATTTACCAAGATAGAGATATAAAATCTGGAGCTTCCCGTGACTGTTACCTAACCTTTACCCAACTCTGAAACCCACAGTGCTCTCAGCGTTCCCTACTCTCACATCCCTCAGAATCACCTTTATTCTTTACCTCAAGCCTTACCTTTTCCCTAAATGATTTCCTGAGGATAAATTAGGCTCCATTTTTTGTTCTACAAAACCCCCTTTACACATATCACTGTGACCCTTATAGTCAGACATTTAAAAACTCTCTTTTGTGATCAATCATACCTGAGTTTGAATGCTCTCTCCTTTACTTACTATATATCCATAGCCTTGTATAAGATAAAATAATATCTCAGGTTCTGTTTTTTTTAAATGTCTACAACATGCCCTTTAGCAGAGGAGATAAAGAACATAGACTCTAGTATAGACCCTAGCATGCACTGGGTAAGGACGTGCACCAGAGGGAATCTGTTTCCTCTTCCTTTCTGTGTCACTCCGTGAGCTTGCTTTTTCCAGTTTTATTGTTCAGTCTACTGCACAGCTCATGCCAATGACTTGACCATTAAGCCATTTTAAGGGAAAGAACTGAATGTTTGAACTGTTGGCGATGAAAACTAAAAAATGTTGGAACTTACATTCTAGTGGAAGAATTTCCAGTCAACTACTAAATACACAACATATCAAGTGGTGATAAGTACAGTGAAGAAACATAAAGCAGGTGCAGATTAATGATCGAGGGAGAATGCTAATTTCTATAAGGTGATCAGACAGGCCCTATGGGAAATGTGGACTTTTTTTTATCAGAGACTTGAATAAAATGAGGAAATGAGACACAATTCTTAGGGATAACTGTCAGTAAGCACATCACTCTCCCTTTCAGAGTTGCCTCAAAAGTCTATTTGATCCTATGTCAATCAAGGTCCTCAAGCTTAGTCATGAATTCAGATGTTGAGCATCTTAGTCTAAAGCACAGATCATTCAGCATCCAAGATCCGTGGATACTTCAGCTCTGCAGGCTGATGCCGACCCATTCATTAGTCTCTGGTTACAAATCTACTTAATTTTACTGTCAGTCAATATTTTTCTGTCTATAACAACCTAGTGAGAGATTTTGCAAATATTTGGCTGATTTCAGAGTATTTTGTCTACCACATTTTGCTGGTGGCCAGTCAATCTAGTGATTTAATAAAAAGGAAAGGAAATTCGTCTTCAATTGTCTTCAGATATTTATAGGGCTATATGGGTCCAGCAGGCAGAACTCAGGCCAGGGAATTCTGGTTGCAGGGAGACAGTTTTGGAATCATATAAGGAAGCATTTTCTAATGGAGACATCTGAAGAAGCAACAGGCTGCCTGGAGAAATCTGTGCTCCATCACTGACTCAGGTGCTTGAATGAGGTCCAGGGAGCCAACAGGCAGAGATGATGTGGATGTCATATAGACTTCAGGTGGTGGTTAAAAAAATGATCTCTAATTTCCCAAAAAACTATGGTACTATACAGTTGACCCTTGAACAACACGGGTTTGAACTGTGCACTGACACTTATAAGAGAATTTTTTTTAATAGTTAATGCTACGGTACTGCACGATCCATGGTTGATTGAATCCGTAGATGTGAAACCTCGGATCCAGAGGAATTTCAGATTTGGAGGGCTGACTGTAGATTATACATGAATTTTCGACTGTGTGGAGGGTCAGCATCTCTAACTCCCGAATTGTTCAAGGGTCAACTATATTTTCTTCCAAAGTATTCTGTAATTCAGACCTTTTACTAATTCAAAGCAATCTTTCTTTCTTTCTAGTTTCAACTACAAAGTATTCACAAACACAGAAACAAACTCAACTCTTAAAAGATTTTCCATTTATAGATATCAGATCTACATATTTTAATTCAAATTGCACTTTGATGCCATGTCAATTTAATGTTTAATGGATTGATTATTTTAAATAATATTTGACATTAAGGAAGTATAAAGTCAATAATTTAACTACACAATACACAGAGCAGTTATTAATAAAATATATTCTGTGAAAGAATAAAACCAATTTTTCCTAAAGGAAAACACCATCTTTACCCATACTCATTAGGATGACCTACTTTTTGACATGTGGTTACAATTTATTCTACCACTTACTGGTGATGTAGTTATCCCAGTTCACAATGAGAAAAAAAATAATGTACTCACTTAAAAGGTCATATGAACTTAAATGCCATTCTCATGTAGAAGAAGGCAAGACCCCTTTTATGACAAAGGAGAGGAAAAGCAAAGAGAACCCCGTATTTCTGTGGCTGCTGACCAAGCTTTGCCTTCATGGACTTACACTTTAGGTTCAGATGCATTAAGAAAAATGATAAATGATAATGGAATGACATTAGGAATAATTGCTGAACTAGTTCTTTGGCATCTGCTGCAGTGAAGGTAAATTTAATGATAAATTGCATGCATTTCGTGGTTTTTCACTGCAATTAGACATGTTTTAAGATTAGCCAGATTTTTGTTGGTGGAACTGACAAAATATTTTATCAATTAAAAATATGCTTTTATATTCAGTCTTTTTTTTAGGTATTCCAGAAAGTCCTAAAATGACTACTTCTGGTTCAACACAGTTTTTCTTCAGTAAAATACCTCATACATTTGTTTCTGCATCACTTTTAGAATAATGTCTAAACTCTGAAGTTCTTTACTTAGTATCATCCCTTATCATTTCCTCCATCTCTGTCTCATGCCCCATGTTTAATTTGTAGTTACGACTACTTGTAGTTTTCTAACAAGCCACATATTTCGTTCTTCTCTGTTTTGAATTCACTATTTCTTCTTCTCATAATACCCTTTCCTTCTTGATATGTCAGGGGAACTGCATTTTCAGGGTTTAGCTATAGTGTCTTTCATGACTCACCTCCCTTTCAGGTTTGATCATTGTTCCTCTTGTTAGCACTCTGTCTTAAGCATACTTTCATTACCATACTTATCAAACTGGACCACAACTCATTTTCCTTACATGAATATTTCCTCTCTAGATTAAGATACTTTGAAAGCAGAAACTGAATCTCTTTGATATTTCTATCTGCAGTACTTAACGCATTCCCTCATAAAATATATACTTTTGCATGAATACAATTAAGCCAATGGACACTCAGCACCTCAATTTTTCAAGCCAATTATTATATAAATTTAACATGAAAGACCACTTACTACTAAGCCACATGAGTTTAAGCAAGATGTCAAGAAAGTGAGGCTTTCAGGGACTCCCAAGACTATAGTTCTCACTGGTTGCAGAAGTTATTTCCTCCTACAAGCTTTGATTAGTAGGACTTTAATGTAACTTCTGGAAATTGAGATTAACACTCAACAGCACCTATTTTGCTGTTCCCTCACACGTATAATAATTTAACTAATTCTTACCGTGTCTACTCCAGAGGCCTTCAAGAGAAAATTTGACTGCCACAAAGGAGAATAAAAACAGAGTATTTCCTAAGTAAACATTATATGTTATGATAAAAGATAGAGACAATCCAAATACGACAAATATTTTTAAACTTTCCAAACAGTGATGAAGTTTGAAAAATTCAAACTGGTACATGTGCTTTAAAAGCATATCAATTTTTTAACCAGAAGAGTGGGTTACATTTTATTGAACTCTGTAATGTTTTCACCTTTTGAGGAGATGGGAATAACCACAGGTATAGGTATCTGTTTGGTGAGGTAATTAGATCCATGGCCCTTTAAAACGAGTTTAAGTAGTTGTAGAGATTTAATACTCATTTAATACAATGAATGAGCCATTATAGTTACGATGCTTTAAAATTAATATGTCATTCAGGTCACTATTAGAATCGATACATATGGTCTGTGAATTACACGTTATATGTCTGCCACTTAGGAATATTTTATGTGAAGATTCAGACTGGCAAGTTGCAATTAGATCAGAAATTTTTATAGTCAAAGAAAACAAAGTACTTTCACCAGATAATTTTAGGTCTGTTCATATACCATTTGTACTTTGGCTTTAAAAGGGGCTGTTTATTACAAATTTTGTGTTTTGAAAGTTAATATTGGTAGAGAAAAAAAGAAGCAAATAATTCACTGAATGGACATTTAAAAATCATTAATTTTTATTGTTTACGTGAGTTAAGACAACAAGTTTAAATGTCTGCTTAATACTCTCTCATACCAAAAAAAATATGGACTCATTAAACAGTAGAGAAAAAAACTGCCTTTTGGAGACTTTCTATATAATAGAGGCTTATGTAGATACAGAAATTTTTAAAGATCATTTGGTGCTTATGTCATAAGATATTTTATGAGATCAAAACAATGAAAACAGGCTGGGCTCATGTTTTTCATTTCCATATTTCAGATATTCCCTAATGATAAACACAAGGTTCTCTGAGGGGTATGTATTTGTTTTCAATGCACTTGTAATAGAATGAAGGGAAGCTTTAGCTTACTAACATGCTGTATTCTAATAATTCTTTGCATCCACTTGCAAATGTGAATTGTCACCCCTGATTTATGTTCATTAATCAAAATGGCAAATGCACGTGGAGTGCAGAACCAGGGTCCAGACTGTTGTCTGAAAATGTGATCAATCATCGCTGACTGGCATTTTGAGCTAAACTATAAAGAATGTGGAAAAACAGATGCTTTCTGGGAATAAGGGAAAGGAAGTTAAGGCCAAGAGGCTAGCATTTTAATTGGCAAGATGCAAAATATTTAAAACAGAATAGGCTGAAAAACCTGAGTTTGGGAAGAAGAGAAAACAATTATGCAAAACACAAAGAAGACTGACTTAAAAATAAACATATTTATGTGAAAGATATCTTTGAAACAATGCCATGGATACTGAAAAATGCTACCTGCAGTTGTGATTTAATAAGGCCATGAAAATGGAACTTGACCCATATTTTTTGTACCCAAGGGAAAGTAGCTAAGTATAATGAGAATCAGCTATTCACAAAACAATAAACTTTGAAGATATTTAATGTGTCCTGTCTCTACTTTCTGTTTGTTGGGGAAGGAGGGAATGGATTTATTATGTCATTTTTTTAATAAAAAAAAATCTCTAAATATAGTTACTCAAGAACAAATAACTATATTATTTTAATCTGATGAGATGAGACTATATCTTATACCTTGAAGTATAAATAATATAAAACACAAGAGGAAAAATAATATAAAAGCAAATTCTGTAAGTCAAATAGAATTATTTATAGTACTGGGAGACTACATGTGATGCTTTAAAGGTTTTATATTTCAGATTTCTAAAATGATAATAATTTCAACCTGAAATAATAACACAGTTTGACCTTTTAACGATCAATTTTACTATATGTATTGTTTTTAAATACAGAGCTGTCTCTAAATCTAAAGAAAAGTATGAGACACACTTTAGGAAAGAGCCCTTCTCATTAAAAATATTACTTCCCCACTGCACATACTGAGTTTTTATACCCTCATTATGGTATGCACACAACAAATATTTTGAGATTTCTTAATCTGAACAAATGAATGAAAGAATGATTGAGTTTTGCATGGAATCTGTATCATTTCTTGCGATGAGATTCATCTTTATTCTATACTATCAGGATCTAAAATATCAAGAAGTAGTTACCACAGGAGTGAGTGAATTTATTATGAAGTGAATCGATTAGTTTGGAATGATGAATCCTTAAACTGCAATGATGGCAAGATGGAAGCAAATGAAAAGATTCCAATCTCATATCTTTACTGAAAACAAGCTGCGACTTTGAGAAAGTCAAAAACTCTAGGACAGAATTCCTTTGAAAAAATTAAAGAGATAAGTCTTTTGTTAGGCAAACGATTTAAGTATTTTTGTGACTGAGTTCTCCTTGCCATTAGAGAATTAGTTTACCTCAACAACTCATTTAGCTGGAAAATTTATTGAGTCTAAATTTTTATAAATTGCTTAAATTATGGCCAGATTATATGCATTGAAAATTTAATTCTAAACACATAGTCATGCATACAAACAATAGTTACAATAAAAAAATTAACCTGGATAATAGCAATATTAACTGAACAGTAGCTTAGGTGCTGTTACATCTATGAGCTCATTTAATTTATAACAATCTTGGGGATGGGGAAATAATTACTACTACTTTGGAGATGAATAACTGACTCACCCATACCTATTAAATGGACAAAACCTGAAACATGAATTTGTCCAGGTCTGTGTGATGCCTAACTCCTTCCACTCTCCAATAATGCCCCATGAGAAGTTATTCAAAAAACCCCAGAGAGAGATGGAGCAGAGGTGGGGCAAGGGAGGAGAAAAACAGAGGCTTTTTATCCTCTATGAGACATTTAATTAACTTTCTAGCAATTTTATAGCAATACACCGTGCGTGTGTGTGTGTGTGTGTGTGTGTGTGTGTATCAGCATGCTTATCATGGTTCAAAATCTAATGTTAACTGATGTTTTCTCCAAGGACAACCCCTGGGCCTATGCATAACAAGTCTTTATTATTATACCCTTAATCTTCCTATCTTGTGCTTGATTTAAAGTTTGACTTTACATCTTTCTTTGCAATCAGGAAACAACAGTCTGATGCAAACAGGCTTTGGTTCCTAAAAAATTTCAACATACAGCATATGAAGCCCTGAACTCTGGCACATTGTGAGGCCACGTGAAGGAAGTGACACTGGCCTGACATGATGTTTGTTTTGTTAATACTAAGACTCTCAAATGGCTAAAATAAATGGAAAATGCACTTTTTAGAAAAAGTCTATTTTGAATAATTTGTTTAATTTAGATCAGAGATGTTTTCTCTTCCTCTCTCTCTTTTCTTCTTCTCTTTGAAAAAAGATTTTCATAAAACCAATCAGTCCTCTGTAATTGAGAATGCATCAGAAGCCCTGTAATGCACACTCTGGTAATAAAAGTTCTGCTGGAATCAATTATGCTGGGCTGCAAGAAGCTATCTGCTTCCTGTACAATGCATAACATCCGGCTTAAATAGTATCAACATTAATAAGCTGCTCTTAGGTTTCTATATAGCTTTCTCTGGGGAGAATTTGTTACTGTCAGTCAGCTGTCAAATGCTTATAGTATGATTAATGAATCATATTTAGATGATTGACAGTGAAAGTCTACTTTATAGAACGTGTCAATCATTTTTATAGTTGCTCTCCATTTTCGTGGACACCAGCGATACTGTTCTTCGCTTAGGAACCATTATATCCCCAACTCTGTATGCTGTAGGCCACTAGCTACACAGAGACCTGGAGAAGATTTTATTCCATTTCTTTTTATGTTGCTTTAGGCTAAACCCAAATATTCTTGTTTGTCCTCTCCAAGCTCAAGGCAAGAAGCTAGGCGAAGCAGACAATACATTTTAAATGAAAAATTAATGACCGAGGGTTCCTGTACTGAATTGTATTATCCAGTTGATAATTTATAAGGCAGAGTACAAAGTGGAATGCCTTAGTTTCAATCATGCAGTTTTCCATGTTTTTACCCCTTAATGATTCATTTATCATGTTCCTCTCATGTGCACTCCTCCAATTTAATTTGGATTTTTAAAAATAACCCAAACTCTTCAAATAAAGGATGGCTCCATTAAAACATTAACATTTCTTAAAAGATGATATTTGACTCCAAAATTCTTCACACTATCTTGGAAAAGAATGATGTATTTAACTGGAAATCACAGTGTGATTTCCTAATGTGGTGGCTATCTTTAAGTTACTAAATCTTATTTACAATAAAGTTTAATAGGCAGCTATTTTTCAGGGAAAAAAATCAAAGTTTTTCAAACCTAGAAAAAATTAAAGACCACAAGTAACGAGACCAGAATAGGAAGTCAACCACTGGTAACTGATATTTTTTTCTTTTACGTTTATCCTTTACAATCTATATGCTTTGGCCGAGGAAATAATGCAGAAAGCAAAATGATGCCATCTCTGCTCTTTTGCTCCCTCTGCTGTTTCAGTGAATCCAGAGATATGTAAAAACAGTGCAACTATCTTATTGGCCATGCAAGGCAACACATGTGAAAAGACTGAATTTTTGTGCAAGGTCTGGCCTCACTTGGTAGCTGTTTGACTTTTGGAAATTGGCTTAACTTCCCCCAAAGTCTCCCCATCTGTAAAGCTGATACGATACTACTTGGCCTCAAAGATGTTTGGGGATTTAAATAAAATAACATATGTTAATGACCTGACGTGGTGCCTAGCACAAAACTGGAGCTAATTTTTTAAATTCCTTTTTTGTATCTACCATAGAACCTAGCATAGTAAGAACATATGCATAGCATACATAATGTCACTTAACAAATATTTGTTAAATTTAATTTAACAGGGTGGGATAGCGAGGGTGGGAGGGAGCCGCAAGAGGGAGGAGATATGGGAACATATGTATATGTATAGCTTGATTCACTTTGTTATAAAGCAGAAACTGACACACCACTGTAAAGCAAGTATACTCCAATAAAGATGTTAAAAATAAATAAAACAAAATAAGCTACAAGGATATATTGTACAACACAGGGAATATGGCCAATATTTTATAATAACTATAAATGGAGTATAAGCTTTAAAAATTGTGAATCATTATATTGCATTCATATAACATATTTTGTACATCAACTATATTTCAATAAAAAAATTTAAAAAGAAAAAAATTTAATTTAACAAAGTCAGAGAAGTGGAGAGTAAAGGTCTCTAGCTTCCCCCAGCTCACCATGGTAACTGGCTACTTTGTGTAGGCTTCTTTTTCTGTGTTGAAAGGGATTGACGAATAACTTTCTTAGCCATCTCTTTTTTTTCCCTTTGCCTCAACTCCAATTTTTATCAGCAGCACACAGAAAGGACATTCCTAATTTCTGATTCAATGGGAAACCCTGGTTCCCTTTCCTCTTTCTTCCATTCCATATCCTTACCTTTGCCTTTTTTTCTTTTTCTTCCTCCAAATACAGGAATGGCATCAAGGTTTCAAATAACATTCCTGTTACAATTGGTTGGTAATGGCTGTCTAGAGATGGATTCTGATCAAGTTCAGTAGGAATGATCAATTAGCAATATCTGCTAAAGGCACAGGAGGGGGCAAATAAATTATGCGTGCCAAGTACTTGTCATTTCTATCTGAATCCTACTACAGCTATATTTCTGCTTCATTATATGCTGAAAGTCATAAGCAGTTTTTACATTATCTACTTAAGATGACAGCCAAAGGCTAGATAGCTTTGTCTCAGAGAGTTCATAGACCAGCACTGAATTATTTTTAATTAACAGCTTGTCTCGCACCTCAGCTGAAGAATGCCTTGAGCCAACAATGCTTTAATGCATGGAGATGTCAGGCTGGTTGTCTAAATGTATGGATGGGCAGATGGATGGACAAAACAGATTTCTGACAACACTTAATAAAAAATTTTGTGACCGTATTCAAAAGAACACAACTGTATGGCATTATATTAAGAACTATTTGTAAACTACTGATATATTATTATTAAAATATGACATCATTTATTAATGATATAAGATTTGAATACATCCCTCAAAACTATTTTACTATTTTTGATCAAGGAGCTTTTCTTTTCCAACAAATAAGCACATTTTTAGATATTTACCCAGGTAACACTGATGAAAAGACCTGATCAGCCTAAGGTGATGGATGAACTGATCTAGAAAGCTGAAATGTCACAGGGACAGCCCACTACTTACAATTCTATTTTCACCAGTGTTGGTCTTTGCAAGATTCTTCTCTGACTCATAACTTCCATATATGAACATATATGCCAATAAAATAATTTTAAATGGTACAAGGATGAATATTTGTCCTTTTTCTAAGATTGATGAGAAGGCTGGAGGGGACTTTTTTCTCCTTGGATTTCAGGCTAGTAGCCTGATTGCTGTGGATTCATACACAGCAAGGTGATGGAGGCATGCAGATTTTTACAATTTCCTGGGCCTTGGACCATGCAGAGAACAAAGGAGTACTAGGTGAGCCACGGGCCCTTCCCCATTCGGGGACTTCTCCACTTCGGGCACAGAATGAGTATTGGCGATGGATAGAGTGAAACGGAAGCTGTATAATTTCAGTCTTGAAATATCTATTCCTGAGATGGGCATCTCACCTGGGTCAAATCCTGCTTCACACCTGCTTCCCACGGCTCGCAGGTCCTGTGTCTGTAATTAAAAATGTAAATTGCAATCTGGCCCATTATATCCAACTAGATGCACAAGTGAAATGGGAATCTCAGTTCCATTTAATATCAACACAAAGGAAAAAAAAGAATTATCTTGTTCTTTGGTATTTATGGCATATCATTTTGGTTTTCAATTTTTGCTAATGGCATCCTTTACAATACATTGATTTAAGTTTAAAAAGTGGTTCAATGAAGTAAACAGTACAAGAGGTACATGGATACGGCTAAAAGTTTGAGGGGCACTGGTCTAGTCTAAGTCCCCAAAACAGTCTAATTGATTACTTAATTACCATACCCCTTCATCAAGTTCAGACTGTCACCAGCCTTTATAGAAAGGGCTGTCTGTGTCACTCAGATGCTCACCCTTGGCCCAGTCATCAACTACCCCTATGCCGAGAAGAATCCAGAACTGATTCATTACAGTTTCAGAAGAAAACAAAAGTCCTAATATAGTTCTTTAATTAATGCCTAGTGTTTTCTTTAAATGTCCTTTTTTTTTTTTTTTTGGTGCAATACACTTTAATCAATAGGATTTAAGACAGGATTTGAGATAGGTCCCTGCTGTGCTCTGTTGTCACATAGAACAGTTTTTTAAAGTAAAATCAAATTCATGACATACTCATAATTATATTTCAATTAATTAAAACAAAGATATACTAAATTATATAGACTATTTGGTTACATGAGTTAAGACTGTATTTTCAAACTTATAGATACAACTGCATTCATGATTGAGTACAAGTTTAAACTTTATTTATAAACCATATATGTAAAATATATGTTTTTTAATATAAATAATCAATTTTAAAAGGCCCAGAATTATTTCATTATTCACATATATATGAATGCATATATATATGTGTGTGTGTGTATGTATATATATATATATATATATATATATATATATATATAT
>NW_020172733.1:1066416-1089068 GCF_003031525.2 Neophocaena asiaeorientalis asiaeorientalis | reverse complement strand
TATATATATATATATATATATATATATACATACACCTAAGTTTTAAAATTGCAAACAAGTTTTTTTATTCAATTTTAAGAAAAATTTTACATTATGTTATGTGAAAAGTCTTTTAAAATAAAACTTGAGGACATTTACTGTGCTATTTATATCTATCAAAACACACAGATAGAAATACAAATTTAGAATAATATCTTATTAAACTCTAAATTTTTTAAAAAAGCTTAAAATCAGCTGAGGCTTTGTGTTTCAGATAAATAAAACACTAATAAAGGAAGACTAAAACTAATTTATTTTGTTATTAAGAAGCCCATTTTCAAAACTCTCATGCTGAGAGGCAAGGCAATTTTGCCCTTTCATTACTTTCTCAGCTTCAGAGTAATGTTATATCGCCCTCTAATGGGTTTTTTGAACCACTACAAACCACTATGCAGATAAAAAGAAATGGCACAAAGAATATATGTTACTGGTGATAAGCAAATTTCCAAGAGCTATAACCAATATAAGGTGGCCTTAATCCCTGTGGTATGATATTTTATTCATGATGATTTAAAGCCAATTAATATAGTCACCTTGTAAATTATATGCGCTCAGTTTAAGGTTTACTTTTGTAAGGCCACAGTCACTTGATCTTTGCAATTAGAGATTATGATTAGTCTTGCAAAAAAAATCTTTTCATTATTTTATATCATATAAAAATTTACTGTATTCATTGTACCTACAGCCTCAAATAGTTATATAGCAGGAAAATGATAGAACTTAAATTAGATTTTTTTCCCTTCCTCTAAATCAGGATATTTGTAAGTATGGACACTTGTTAAATATAGTTCTGTATTTTTAAATAGTTCTGAGAATTCAAAGGATTGGGATGCTAGGCCAAAAGTGTAGGGTTTTTTTGTTTGTTTGTTTGTTTGTTTGTTTTGCGATACCCGGGCCTCTCACTGTTGTGGCCTCTCCCGTTGCGGAGCACAGGCTCTGGACGCGCAGGCTCAGCGGCCGCGGCTCACAGGCCCAGCCGCTCCGCGGCATGTGGGACCCTCCCGGACCCGGGCACGATCCCATGTCCCCTGCATCGGCAGGTGGACTCTCAACCACTGCGCCACCAGGGAAGCCCCAAAGGTGTAGGTTTTATAGGGGCAGTTAATTTCTTGGGCTACAGCTTGTCTTGCCATGCGGGATAGGCCTTGATCACACATGTCAAAGCATGTTTATGGATCCATTCAACCTATTATCAGTACCGGGGGAGGGGTGGAGTCTCCTTCATGTATTTTAAGATATGAGATTATACATGGCAAACATTTTTCTTGTATAATTTGAACTAATAGTTTTAAAATTTAATATAGGCACAAAAATTAATATGATTGCCAATTCTTCTCCATCAGCATTTTGCTTTTACCTAGTTGATGGACTCTATTTTCACTTTTTAAAAATGAATATAAGATATAACTCAATAAAGATGATTATTTTAGTACATTCAAAAAAATATTAGAAAAAAAATATTAGGATGGCTGAATTACTTTATATGTCTCATTGATATACCTATGTGTGCAAACACACACATACATATTCCTTTTGCTTTTGGGAGTCACTAACAGAAATCAGTTATAATTTTGAGGAATAATTAAACTGATTAAATTAGCCCTTTCCATGATTTTATTTACCCAGTATTCACAAACAACCATAGTTCCTTGTGGTTTATCATTGATAACATGAGGTTACCATCTAATACTATGTAAATTTTACTGAAATAGATTTTTTTTTTTTTGCGGTATGCGGGCCTCTCACTGATGTGGCCCCTCCCGTTGCGGCCCCTCCCGTTGCGGAGCACAGGCTCTGGATGCGCAGGCTCAGCGGCCATGGCTCACGGGCCCAGCCGCTCCGCAGCATGTGGGATCTTCCTGGACCGGGGCACGAAACCGTTTCCCCTGCATCGGCAGGCGGACTCTCAACCACTGCACCACCAGGGAAGCCCTATATAGTGCTTTTTATCCCTGCTTCAAAAATCAGGCTAATAACAGCAACTCAATTGACTTACTTATTAATCTTTGAGATTTGTCTTTAATTCTAAAACCCCAGCATTTTATCTTACTTACTTTAGTGATCTACATTTACCTCCTACCAGTTTCACCTAGCATCAATCTAAAATGAGATTTAATTACTGAGATAATCTAGCACATGTCTACCACATGTCTAAGGAGGGTAATTTCACTCTAAACCAGGGATTAAACATCCATAGCATGAATGCCATTCTATCTGAGTTTCAAGCCCAAGGCAGGCCTCGAAAATTGAAAGCGTTCCTTTCACAGGGTCTGTAGGAAGCGCAATGCTTTGAGCAGTTACTACTTATCAATTTGAGCTAGCATGTGAAGTAGTCTCTGCTATCCCTGCTCTCTTAGTTACTCTTATTTTTCTTTGTTTTTACTTTGATTTAGAACATCTAAAAAATAGTATTCGGTCTATGAACGAGTTTCCCCTTGTGTTTCTTATGCCAGTGATCACTTACAGTTTTACTCAATGCTGGTTATTAACCAGCAGCAATTTCATTCTTTCAGAATCTAATGCAGCCTTCAAAAAACATCTCAAATTCCACTTCCTCAAGGAAAGATGTAGCTCCAGTACCCTTTAGCTAGTAATTCTTTCTTTTTCCAGCTTTATTGAGATATTATTGACATATGACATATAAGTTTAAGGTATAAAAAGTGATGATTTGATACATGTATATATTGCAAAATGATTACCACAATAAAATTAATTAATACCTCTATCCTTTCATACGATTACCATCTGCATGTGTGTGTGGTGATAACATTTAAGGTGTACTCTATTAACAACTTTCAAATATATAATATCATATTGCTAATCATATGGCTGGGATTTTGTAAACTTAGACCAACATCTCTCCATTTACCTCACCCTTCAGCCCTTCTACCAATCTACTCTCTATTTCTATGAGTACTAGCCAGCAGTTCTAAGACCACTATCATTCTATTACATAAATGTTATTGTAAGAATTGTACATGTTACAATATATTGGAATTGTTTTTTTTTGTTTTGTTTTTGTCCCTCTCTCTCACTAACTTAAGAATTCCTAAAGATCAAACCTTATCTTACTCATTTTGTATACCCAGCCCATGGACATTTCATAAAGACACTCAATAGAATCTCCTTAAACAGAACCAAATATATACGAGCACATCAGACAGGGACCTCAAGATGGCTTTGTGCACACGCAGGTGACTGCTTATCTCAAGGCTCCGCCATAGGATGGAGTGTGGCTATGGTCCTTCAGCAGGCAGAGCTGGAATAATTGTTACATCTTATAGCACTGTGTCACCAGTGCCATTTGGAAGCAAAAAAAAAAGGTTACAGAAGTCCTGATGTTGGAAAAGACACTAATTTAGGGAACCAGACCAAACATCTAAGAAAATAGAAAGAGTGCAAATGGAATCATGGGATGTGACAATGGGAGGATTAAGATGGGAAAAGAAACTGCAATCACAGGATAAATACACAGATTTCAATGAGGAGCCATTAGGTCCATCTTCAACTGAAGTCTGCCCCTCCTTATCACTGTACCCTATCACTCTTGCTCACCGCTATAATAAATACTGCCCTCCCCATTCTCATGCTGTCTGCCTTGGATGTGCTAATGCATGTATGTGTTTGTCTTTCTCACATTACACTTCACTATAATTTGTTGTTTCCTCAAACTGAGATTTCAAAACAATAACAAAGGAAATATAACTACTATGACTGCTTTTGTAGAAGAATGGGATCTGATTCCTTTAATTCCTAAATCTTGATTAATCAAGCCTATGACTTTTGATGTAGCATAATTAATTTATCACAAGTCATTAGACTTCCAACAAACAATCCATGTGGAATGGGATTTGCCCAGTTTTCCCTGGATGTTTTCTAAAGAAAGCTGTAACTGTTCCTTGCTAAGTACTGCAATTTACATTCTTCACAAGTATATCAAATACATTTTTTTTTCAAAAGCTAAAAAAAGTTAGTTTGTGATAAAAATCCACATAAATTAGTGTGAGGAATTCTAGGGAATTCCAGAACCATTAGACATTATGTACAGCTCTAATGAGTCTACAGGAGAATTATTTATCTGTTCAAACTAGGATATGCCATGGAATTCTTGAAGCAACAAAAACATGATGCATCGTTCTGGATCATCAGTTTTACTCAATAGACACATATTGCTTTTGTAATTAGAAAGGAGATATACCATGGAGTTTAATTTAAAATAAAACACAAGATTTATAAAATATCTTGATTGCAGGGGGCTACTTTGTAGATTGGCAGAACCCTGGGATTAGAAGCTCATTATTTTCTGTCCTTAGAGGTATTTCAAGTGGAAAAATATAAGAAATACTAATGCTTCTCTGTGGGTGAAACAAAGGAAAGGCAGACTACGGAAGATCCAAGTTATGACTTCAACTGTTCACAAGCTCTGGTAAGATTCTCTGGCTTTCTTTAAAAAATATATAATGGTATCACCTTGTCTAGCCTCATAATGCATATGACAGGCCTTCAGTTAAATTTTAATGGAATTGATATACTTGACTATTCCTTCCTATTTGTTGACAAGGTAGCAGATAGTAATTTTTGGTATTAAGGAATAATACTAAAAATTATAATTATCTATAATTATCAATAATTACATGAGCTAACAATGGCTACATATTTCTATTATATAAAAATGGAAACACATAATCTTACATGAACTTGTGTATAACTGAAGTCATAACTTGGATCTGCTACATTCTGAATTTCCCTAAGGCTTGAGTTTACCTTATTCAAAATTAAATAAACTATGGCAATTCCACTCAATAGCATTAGATTGTTTAATCAGAGACCACCCAGAATATGACACTTCTTATGGCCTTTGTTTAAAGGGAATCAAAACTAATTTTTTTTCATATAAATTGTAGCAGAATAGACACACACATCCCCATCTCTGCTGTCATGCTGGAAATTATACCAAAGTTCTCCTAGAAAACAGGGTGTGTGAAATTCACACCTCTAATATACAAGTCAAAACAAAACATGACAAGCAAATCTTCTTAACACTATTATCCATAGAGTTTGCCCAAAAAAAGCTGTCTGAAAAATCTCACTTTAAAATGTGAGTTTAATTGTTTTCCATATCTTTGATAGAAAATGCATTGGATTTTTTTCATTAATCATGTATGAAAACAATTTCCAAGATATTTCTCAGATATTCTAAACAAATCAGTTTACTAGAGTATTCAGGGTAGAAAATGACCTAATATGAGTCTAAGCTAAGCTGTTCCTTCAAGGTCAGTCTTTTCTGAACCTTATCAAAAATATAGATGGAAATGATGTATATAACTGACACCACGATTTCTGTAGATTAACTTGCAAAATAAATAATTTATAATCTTAGTAAGTGAAATACTTAGTGATAAAGATATCGAAAAAGAGATCTAAGATTAAGCTGATTCTCTCAAAAAAGTAGCCCTCTAGACTAAATTCACTTATGAAATAATTACATAGTATAATTAGTTTGGTGAATATATTCACTTTTCTAAAGTTTTATTTTTATCTTAAATTCTTAACATAAATACCTTTTGGAGTTGTCTCTATCGTGCCTTGAAGTCTTTGTTCACATTTATGATTAGAGTCTACAAAAAAGATCATCTGAGAACCAAAGTAGGAATCTGGCCCAGGTTTAACTTACTGTTAAGTTACTACTTTAACTTACTGTTAACTTACTACTCTCAAGAGTGGACCCAACATTCGGTCTAATTTCATTCAACACAGATGACAGTTTTCCAGTTCCAATATTTGTTGATATACTTGCCCTGTTGAAAAGAAGTATTATAATCTTTAAGGGCTGCATTTTAAAGACTAACATGGAGCAATTACGTGAGCATATGTACCAACATGTCTCTTTCTCTGCATCTCCTTTTCTTAACAAAGATTATTGCTTTCTATGTATTTGCTTTTATGTCTTTTTTTTTTTAAAACTGCATCTCTCTGTCTCTTCTCTCCCTTTATTTTCTCTTTTCTTTTTCTACTCTGTCCTTTCTCCTTAATAGGCTGAATTATGTACTATAGAGCTATCTTAAATGCTTAAAATATAAACATGAAAATAAAAATAAGCCAGTGATAGCCACTGTTACCATTTTGGTGTTTGCTTCTAGTCTCCTTTATGTGTGTGTGTGTGTGTGTGTGTGTGTGTGTGTGTGTGTGTCTGTGTCTGTGTGTATGTTTTAAAATATATTTATTGATTTATGACTGCAATGGGTCTTGGTTGCTGTGCACGGGCTTTCTCTAGTTGCGGCGAGCGGGGGCTACTCTTCCTTGCGGTGCGTGGGCTTCTCACTGCGGTGGCTTCTCTTGTTGCGGAGCACGGGCTCTAGGCACACAGGCTCAGTAGTTGTGGCTTGCGGGCTGTAGAGCACAGGCTCAGTAGTTGTGGCTTGCGGGCTGTAGAGCGCAGGCTCAGTAGTTGTGGCTCATGGGCTTAGTTGCTCCATGGCATGTGTGACCTCCCCAGACCAGGGAATGAACCTGTGTTCCCCGCTTTGGCAGGCGGACTCTTAACCACTGTGCCACCAGAGAAGTCCCTATGTGTGTGTTTAAATATGTGTTAATTTCTAAATGGTTGCAATTGTATTCAAAGTTGATGCCTCAACCTGTAGTAAATAAGTGTGCTCACTGTAATGTTTCCAAAGTCTGTATTCGTATATCATCATCTGATAACATTAACTGGACAGCAGTCCCATTATTCCCTTTTCTCCTTATCCTGCTTTTTGATCATGATGTATATCACCACCTGACATACTATATATCTGTTGCTTTATTTACTTATTGTCTATCTTTTCCACTGGAATGTGAGCTCCATAATAGCAGAGAATTTGATTTGTCCATCGCTAAATCCCTAGTACCAGAAAAGTATCTCAGCAAATAGCGTGCACTCAATAAATGTTTGTGGGATGAATAAATTAAATGTAGTTTCATAATTTGGTACTTAATTTTAAGTGTAGTATTTATATTTTTAACAAATATTTTTGGTTTAAAATAGTATTTATTAAAGAATTCCTGCTTTTTTTTTCCCACCTTGGGCTATGATCTTCTCATAGGGGAGAGGAAAGATTCCTTACAGCTGTCTATACGAAGAGGACTTCTATCACCAATGACTCTTACTCTGAATCATGTGTAAAATGAGGCATTTTACTTCCAACATATAGTTTCTCTCTTCCCCACCCCTTTCTCTTTCTCTCTCTTTCTATTTTTCTCCTTCCCTCACTCTATTTATCTGAATAAGAACACTGAGACTATAGATATTATTAGCTTAAAAAGCCAAAATTAAACAGGACATTTTTGCCATTGGATACTGGAAGGAGGGATAGAGAGTAAAACAACATAATACCAAACAACTTGGGTTTTAAAAAATAGCAACTACCCAGTATAATCTCCACCAGCTTCATGTTATGACACATGATGGGATAACCCTCAGAAGTTATTGTGTAGGGAGTAGCTCATTTTGTTTGAATCCAGGCCCTGTCACTGGCTGTGTGGTCATGCCCAAGTTGTTTAAGTTCTCTGTTACTCTGTTCATTTATAAAAAGGATAATGATACTACTTATCCCACAGTTTGTTGAAAGGATTAAACAAAATGCATCTAAAGTACTTAGCATTGGCATATAATAAGTGCTGACTAAATGTTAGCTTCCAATATTACTGTTAAATTTATAAACCTAGGCAGTTTGTAAGCTACGTACAATTTTTGTACTACCTGGGTTCCACTCACAGGAAAAGAAAAAAAATGAGTAAACTGATGAAAGGGACAAGCGAATCACAGCTGCTCTCCATTTAAGAACACTGTCTCCAGCTGGAGCAACGGTAAAATCATTTCAAAATGAAGAAAATACAATTGAAAACTCAATCTTTTGGCAAACCACTTATTAAATTACATCTTACCACACTTCCCAGGTTTTACTTCTTCCTCTCTGGCCATTTCTTCTTTGTCTCCAAAGGTTCCTTCTCCTTCATCTGGTCATTAAATATTGAATTTCATGGACAGTCTTTTCTTCCTCTAATGTCTGTTCCAGGGAATTCTCAGATCTATCACCTCTAAGGCCATTCACACTCAGAGCTTCAGTTACACCCTCTATGCAGTTGACTTACACATTTATACTTTGCTAGATCATAACTGTCTCCAGACTTGCATATCAGCTGTCTACTTGACTGTCCTCTTGTGCGTCTCAAGGCCTCTCTGATGGTCCAGAACAATATCGTGAATTTTTCTACCAAATCTATAATCTGCCTATCTCAGGTAACGGCACGACCATTCATCCATTCAAATAAACCATAAAGTCATCTCTGACTAATTCCTCTTCCTCCCCCCTCCTATTCTATCTGTCACTATATTTCAGTGCTTTTGCCTCCTAAATATGGCTTGAATCTACTCAGTTCTCTCCAGCACCATCAGCATAGCCTAGGCCATCGGATTTCTCTCTTGGCTGGTGTCTCCTGAATGGCCTACTTATATTCACTTTTTCCCAAAACCCCAACCAACTTCTTCTCCAAGCTGCAGCCAGAGTGATGTTTTTAGATCTAAATATGCTCCTTAATGCCTCAATGATTTCTCTGTGCTTCGAGGACAAAAACACAACTACTGAACATGACCAATAAAGCCCTTTGAGATTCTGCTGTTATCTGCTTGACCTCAGGAAGGTGGAAAAGGAGTGTAAGTGTGCACTTGTGCCTAGGGAGATCAATCTATTCCTACAGGTTCTCATAACGCATTTTAGGCATCGCATACCTATGTGTGGAATAGTCAGATGAATAAAGACACAGTCTCAGTGTATAAAAAGTATTAAAGTTTTTTTACCACCCCTTTTGCAATTTTTAAAAATCAAATAGCAGTCTTAAATACTTTCCTTTATATTAAACAGCATCATCAAAATTTGACTTTGGGAGAGCAGGGCCTTAGAAAGTGCTCAAGAAACAAACCTTTATCCATTTTAAAATGTCATTTTGGAAAAATTATTTTCTCTTTAATTTTTCAGGCCCTTTTATTTAGAATATTTGCTTAAAATCACTTTTACATGACTAGGAAAGGAAATAATAAATAATTTTATTTTTTAAATTATCTTTACACTTTTGGCTATTAATGCATTTTTTAAATTCAGTATTTCTTTTCCTTAACTATTTCTTGAGTGACTATCATTTCCTTTAAGAATGTGAAGATTTAAAAGGCATCATACTGTATAGCACAGGTAACTATACTCATTAATTTGTAATAACCTATATGGGAAAAGAATCTGAAAAAGAATACACACACACATATAAAAAAACTGAATCAGTTTGCTGTACACCTGAAACTAACAAAACATCATAAATCAACTACACTTCAATAAAAAATAAATAAATACAATAAAATAAAAGGCATCATACATACACTTCAGGAAGTTAAAATGTACTTCAACCCCTCCCCAAAGCATTGCAATAGACATGAGGCAAGGTAGAATTTCATCTAATCATTTACTTCTCTGCTTAAAACCCTCCAATTGTGCCAACTACCCTTAAAAACTTCGAACTTCCTTTCAAGGCATGTGGAATATCCCACTGGCCATGGACAGCCCTAGTTTAGATATGTTGTCTTAGTATACTTATCAACAGTGCCCTTTTCCCCCTCAAGTATTCTGGTTTGGATCACAGATTAAGGATCTGAAAGGTTTGGTCCGTGCTGGTCACTGCAACCCTCTCCCTCACCATTTCCTCACTTTGCACTCTATACTCCAACCCACTAAACCTGCCTTACTGAACTTTTCTCTCCTCTAGACATTACCATTAATCTGTTCTGGGGCAATTACTACCCTGCCCCCTTCCCACACCAAGAGAACAAACTCTTATTCATCCATCAGCTCAGATATCATACTTCTAATGTGGTCTCACAGCACTATGACTCCCTCTTTGAAGAGTATTTTACCTTTTCTGTTTGCTATCATCTTTAAACTCACAAGGACAGGGGATCTGTCATGTTCCCAGTACATAGAGCAATCTCTGGCACATAGCAGATAGTCAAATATTTATTGAATAAATGAGTATAATGGTTTACTCTTTGTTTGCTACATGCTTTTGTATGTCTCATTTGAACAATCCTAAATACTAGTATTTCCATAATGATGTCGGAATCTATGATTCGGAAAGTTTTAGCTGAGTATAACTGTTAAGCCTGTACAGTTTTGAGTCAGTCTGATTGAATCCTAGCCCTCCCACTCATCAGCCATGTGACCTTGAGTACTTTACTTAGTGTCCCTAAGCTTTGTTTTTTACAACCTACCTCATGGGGGGTTGGGGAGGATTAAATAATGTTAGGCTTATAAAGTGCTCAGTATAATGTCTGTACTGTACTTTTTCTTCTACTGATCTCTCTGGCAGTTTTAAAGAAAATGCTGACTTCTACAGTCTGCACTCAATTTTAATTTTTCTATCTCATTTCTACTCTACTTCAAAACAATTTCAGGTCTAGCTCTTTTAGGGGTGTTATATCCTACCATTTTGTATTGCAACATGACTTCCACCACGTATTCATTTGTTCTTACACATTCAATGTCAATTTTTCATTTTTCCTTTCAAAATCAACTTTATTGAGGTAAAATTTACATACAGTAAATACACCCATTTTAAGTATATAGTTTGATGAGTCTGTCAAATGTAGACACCCCTGTAACCAACCCAAAATTAAGATCTGAAATATTTCCAGCTCCCCAGAGGGTTTCTTCATGCTCCTTTGTAGTAAACCCTTCCTACCTGCTTCCCAGCCCCAGGCAATCACTGATCTACTTTCTGTTACAGATTTGTTTTGCTTGTTTAAGTGTTTCATGAAACAAAGATTCCATGTCTGCCTTCTTTCACTCAGGTTAGTGTTTATGATTTGTCTGTATCAGTGGCTCATTCTTTTTTATTGTTGAGTAGTATTTCATTGGTTGGACATACCAAAATGTGCTTATCCATTTACCTGTTGGTGAGCATTGGAGTTACTTCAAGGTTTTTGCTATTATGAAAAAACTCCTGTTTTTTTTTTTCCCTTTTTTTCCTGGTAAATACCTAAGGGTGAAATTACGGGTCAAACAGTAACATATGCATAACTTTATAAGACACTGCCAAAAGTTTCCAAAGTGGTTGCACTGCAATGCTTATCTTAAATATAACATTTATAATTACTTTGTTTTCTAAATTTTACCATTTTTTTTAAGGATTTGTTGCTCTATGTTGTAATCTGACCACACAAGACAGTTATAACTAGCTCAGGTAATGGTGGGGGCGGTCCTGAGTGATTTATCGTTCAGCATTTATATAAAAAGAAAACAATTAGTGGTGAAATAATCAAGAAATATCTTAGTATGTTCTAAGCACAGGATTTCAAACAGAAATCCTAGTTTCTCTGAAAAAGTTTTTTGGAAGCGAACAAATGGCCAAGGCTATACTGGTAACAACTGTCTTTCCATCCCACCCAACTATTTCACTGAAAACCAGTTGTTCATCTTTGCTGGAACATGGAATGAATCAGAAGTAGAATCTAGTTGCAAAAAAATGCTTTATGGGTCTTGGGTGGCTAGAAGGCTGTTTTGTAATGTTTCTATAAAAATCTGAACAACTGAGTCAAAAGCAAATAAGTAAATTATGCACATCACACTACCGATTTTCTCCACTGTTATCTATACCATCTAGAAGAATTTTATAAGGGATTAGGCTAAATAAAATTGTCCTTAAATGAGCTTTATATCTCACAACTATGCTTGCTGGGGGTAAACTGTGGGGAAATTTGGCTGATTTCCCATAAAACTTGTTGGGGAAATTTAGACACACACACACACACACACACACACACACACCTATCCTATACATAAAGAAAGGGCTTCAGTTACCAAATACAAATACTGTATCTCTGGGTGACCTCTACTTCCTCTTTACCTCCCTACTATCATGTGCTGTTCTTAGCTTTGTGCAGACTAAATCATAGAACATGTCAAAAAGTGAGAAGTCTTAGAAGCAAAGGAAGGCTGCATACTACTTCAGGCAGCCCATCTATAAAGCACTCTTGGACAGTGGTGAGTCCATTGTTATGCTTCTTAAATAATTTAGCCTAAAAGGAACCTGGATGAGCAAGGGAATCGTGTGTTCAAAGCATCATATTTATGTTCCTGTCACAGTGCTAATGACTTCTCTCCAGCCTTAAAACTACTCATTCATCTCCTTTTAACCGAAATCCTCACAATTTGGTACTAAAGACAGACCACAGGTTTTATAGGAGTACTGCCATCTGCCAGGGGCCTTCAATGCGTGTATGTACAAATTTATTTTTCCCCAAACAACTTATTTTGACATGTTATATACAATCTTGAAAAGTCACCCTCAACACAGAAACATTTCTTAACTGGTAGCAAAGTACTTCTTCATGAAATGTGCCTAGTACCCACCATACTAACAGTGGAGTTGTACTTTTCCTGGTATATCACATTTCACAGTCCCTCTTTTCATATCTATCTGCATGTTCAGGCATATAATCTTATAAAATAATTATCCTTTTTTGGAACTGATTCTGCGTGAGTGTTTCTGTGCACGTACACACGTATAAAATGGATTACAGGGCTTCCCTGGTGGTGCAGTGGTTGAGAGTCCACCTGCCGATGCAGGGGACACGGGTTCGTGCCCCGGTCCGGGGAGATCCCACATGACACGGAGCGGCTGGGCCCGTGAATTATGGCTGCTGAGCCTGCGCATCTGGAGCCTGTGCTCCACAACGGGAGAGGCCACAACGGTGAGAGGCCCGCATAACAAGAAAAAAAAAAAATAGGATTACATAGTCATTTTTGTTTGGTAATAACCAAGAAGTTTTTACTTCAAAGCAATTTAAAACAAATATTGGGGAATTGGAAATGCTCACTCATCTGCCAGAGTGCAATGCATACATGGTTCCTATGATAACCTAGGTATATGAATGCTCTCTGGTTATTACCAAACAAATATTGCTATGTAATCTGTGTTGTAGTTACTGACAACATTATTTAAATTGCTCTGGGGAAAATTACTTTATGTTAAGTAAATTATCTGTGTTTCACTTTATTTTTAAAATGCTCTTTTATATTACAATTATTTACACTAAGGTATCTTCTAATGGCATGTGTGTGCATATATATATATATATATATTTTTTTTTTTTAACCACTTCTTCTAAGAATTCAGACTGCTTTCCAGATTTTTGCCTTTATGGTTAATTGTTATATATGAAATACGTTAGGCCTCACAGTAAACGTCAAACACTGCATACTGCAATTATTAACATAAATGACCGGAACTCTTTTTTTTGACAGTCTATCATAATGATTAATTACTGCCATTCTAAGCTCACAATTTCACAGTGGATTCCCTGAGCAGGAGGATAAAATCTCAGCGATTACTGTCTATTATACACCAACTTACTGAATTCAGCCACTGAATGTTAAGTAAACTTTTTTCTTTTCAAGCAATGAAAATGTTACTTTTCTTGCCATTTGCATTAAATCCCTATTTTCAGCATGGCATGGGCAATTCATAAAACCTATGGTGCATGTGCATGATGATGAACTCTAAGCCAAAACATTTCTGATCCCCTTATAGAAAGCCTTGATAACGCATGATTTAGGTTTATATATTTTATCCAGCACCTTGGGTTTTGTCTCACTGGACTCTGAAAGAACTCATCAAAATGCCTTTGGAAGCACATCCATAATTTTCACAAACTATTATTTGCTGGAGCAAAACAAACAAACCAAAACCCAATATATTTGCTAACCCTCCGGGCAACATCACTTTAAATATCATAATGAGTTGGTGAAGTAAACCGGCAAGAACTAGCGTCATTTCAATTCATTGCAGCCTGCTGTGTGCAGTTCATGTCCTGTTTCACCCTGACTGCCTAAAACAACAGTCCAGTAAATTTCACATCTATAATCTCTTCCAGCACATGGCCTAATGCCAGTACTTTCTGTAGCTGAAATGCCTGATGACTCTACAAATGTCCTAATCATCTTAAAATAAACCTGAATCTTTAAAAATCTTAGTTTGAGCCTAGATCTTTTAAAAACAATTTCCAATACCAGTATTTTATATTGGCTATGCTGAGCACAAAGGGTATTTTGTTTCCTTTTTTAAAATCTTTAAAAAAATAGTTTTCAAAAAATATATTTTTTTAAAAGGATAGAAGGTGAGTGGACTTTTTTTTTAAAAAAATCTGTTCCATCGATTTACTATCTTCTCTGCAAGCCTACTATGCCAAGAAACACATAACAATCAGTATGTTAGAGATTTATCACACTGTGCGAACTAGTCATTAACAAAGCCAAGCCCAAGGCCAGAGTAAGACAAAAGGCAGTGCTCAGTGAACTCTGCCTCACAGGAGGGGCATTTGCTTATTATGCAAAATACTTAAATGAAATCCCCACCTCCCCCCAAATTCGACAGTTCATCTACTTATATTTATGTAAAAATCAGCTTGTTAAGACACAGATTTCAAGGCTGCATTTCCGAAGACTGTGATTAATTCAGTGAGTGTGGTTGAGGCCCGAGAATTTTCAAATCTGGCAAGATCTCACAGAATGCTGATTCTGAAAATCCACATACCACACTTAGAAATGATAGTAGGCAATATGTTTCACATCTTCTTTCTAGAGCTCTCAACCAGATGTGATACCTCCTTCCTCTGTATTCTCAAAGCATTGTTTCTTATCATATTCTACCTTGGGCCATAATTACTTGGGAACCTGTTAATCCCTTTACTAAATTTAAATTATTTGAGGTTAGGGTTTCACCAACATTACATTCCTCATAGTACTTTGAACAGAACATTGGATATATTAGCTTTCAATATATTTGTTAAATTGTTTTAAATTTAGGAAGGAATGGATGAAGGGCATATTCATTCCAGAAGGAATGAAAACAAAGTGAGGCAAAATATCTTAGCTGAAGACTCCTTGTAAAATTATCTACTTATGTTTCAGAGTAAAAGGGGAAATTGTGTAGGATCTCTGTACAGACTGAGACTGCTAGCTTCTTAAGCAATTTAGAAGTCATTATCTTCACTGTATTTCACATTCAATGGCATAATTGGACTGATTATGCCAATGCCCCAAGGCATTAAGAATAATAGGGTAGGGTTCAAGTCAAATTTGCTGCTTTATAATCCTCACTGAATGAGAAGTTTTACAGAGTAAAGATTAAAATAAGAAGAGAAACAAGCACCATAGTGAAATTCGTTGTGATTCTAATGCCTGCATCTTGTTACCTGATCTACCTATCAGCCAACCACACATGAACAAACCAAAAAGCTTAGATATAGTCTTGACATCATAAAATGTAGCAAGACAGCACGCCCCATTTAGGATGAAAACTTCTTTTGAAAATGAAAGAACCCAATACCATGCAGAATATAAAGAATTTCCTCAAAAGGATCAGACTTGGATCAATAGCCATCCATATCTATCCACACAGCACAATCTCTTTGCAAAAACTTAGCTATCATGTCATGAAAGCTTTTCAATCTAGAGTGAATTCTGAAATACACTACCAATTGTAAATTCTTTTAAAACTTTGACATGTCCAGTGTGACAAAACAGCTATTATATTTTTAAAATTCCTCTGCAGACAGAGCTATTGCAATGAAGCAGGCAAGTAACACTCAAAGTAAACTGTCAAAGACGTTCTATCAGACAGAGAATGAACTCTGCAGTTGGTAAAATGTCTCCTGGCTACCAATCGCTGCTCAACATGCGTGGTATTAGAGTTACCTCCCTAAATTTTGAAGTCTTACAATCTCAGCTGGCTTTTGACTTCTTATTCCACATCCCTTCATATTGCAAACAAAGTTCTTGGCTACTTTCCCTCAAGCACTCCTCTAATTCACTTTATCATCCATCTTGTTTGATTTGAGCCACACCCAAAAACATCGAGCCCTTGCATTCTTCTTTTTTGCTGGGCAGATGGCGGCAAAGGGGTGCAGTGCCTTTCCAACTGTCTGCTCACCACTTTCATGAGTTCTTTTGGCCTCATCTCCTTTAGAGGCCAGCCAAAATAGCATTTTCCCTTTAAAGACTCCCTGTCCCCATAGGAAAAGTTACTGTCTCATCCACTGTATTACCACAGGATTACAAAATATTTTCTTATTGAAAATGTAAAGTATTTTTTAAAGTAGAGAGAATAGTGTAATGAATCCCCACGTATCCACTACCCAGCTTTAACAATTATGAACACATTGTTCTATATATAAACAAACCCTTCCCTCCATACCATTTTGAGGCTAATCCTAGATATACTATCATGTCATCCATAAATATTTCAGTGTGCACAGAACTTCTCACAAGGCTCTACTACAGTTGTCACATCATATTCTAAGTAATTTTTTGCATGTCTGTCTCTCCCTCTTGAAGGCAGAGCCCATATTTTACTCGTATTTGAATACTAAACAATTAAAATAGTGCCACGCATGCAGTCAATATGTTTTTTGACAAAATAATACATTTGTTCATTCATTCATTCAACAAATTTTTATTAAACACTTACTAGGAGGCAGCACTGTTCTGGGTCCTGGAAATAGCAGTGAACAAAACAGGCAAAGTTCCTGTGCTCGGAAATCTTCTCCTCTAACCTGGGGAGGTGTACTAAATTGATAAATATATAACAGCTAAAGTGGTGACGATGCTATGATATAAAATAACACAGGCCACAAGGCAGGAGAGTGCCCAAGGTGGAAAGTAGGGATGCTGTTTTATATGGAATGACCCAGGAAAACCTCTTTGATAAGGAGACATTTGATCAGAGACCAATATAAAGTGAGGGTCTGGTCAAAAGTATACCTGGGAAAAAAGCCTTCCAGGGGAAGGACCAGCACAGGTCTGAGATGGGAGTTGACCTGACAAGCTAAAGGAATGGGAAAGGTGTTGGCTTGCTAGAGGCAGAGTAAGCCAAGGGGTGAGGGTAGGAGATGACATCAGAGGGGCAACAGTGGTGGCGGGGATGTGGAATGTGGATCATGTAGGGCTATGGCCATGGAAAGAACTCTGGATTTTACTGGGATGGGGCTCATTGAAGAACATTGAGCAGAGGAGTGTCATGATCCTCTGACATCAAGAGCATCACTCTGGCTGTGGTATGGAGAATACAGTATACTGGAGCAGGAGAGGAAGGAGAAAGACCAGTTAGAAGGCTATTGCAATACTCTAGGAGAGAGATGCAGTGACTTAGTGTAGATGGTGAGACAGAATTTCATGTAGGGTACGGGAAAAGGAGACAACGGTGACTCCAGTGGTTTGATCTCAGCAACTAGAAGAAAAGCATTGCTATTTACTGAGATGGCTTGGGGACCAAGAGTTGGAAATCAAAAGTTTGCTTTGAGATATGGAAAATTTGATGCCTATTAGCTGTCCAACTGGAAATGCTGGGAAAGCAGATGGAGTCCAGGTTACAGGTCAGAACTGCATATAAAATATTAGTAGCCATTAAGGCTCCTTCAGCCTTGGGCCTGACTTAGATCATCTAAAGCTAGAGACGAAATTAAAAAGAGGTCTCCTCTGGTCAGATTACTGAGGAGTGCAATTATAGATTGAGAATACGAGAATGGAATGTAGGATGTTTGAGTAGATATTTTAGCTAAAGTTACAAAATGGGAACATTAGATACGTTCTTTTTTGTTAGTTATAGGGATATATTCTCTACATGTGAAATCCCATACTATAATCTAATGTACCAAAATAAAAATATGTTCTATTTCTATTCTATTCTCTTTTGAGTCAAATATAAGGCAATGCTATCCAATATGGAAATTTAAAAAGCACTAAATCTGCAACACATAGTAAGAAAAATCATCCCCCCAAATGAAAGTCTGAAAGATAATTTTACTTGGATCACAGTTGTAAATATAAAGTGGCTTCAATAATTCTATTTAGCTTTAAGCGTGAACTCTAAGTCAAAATATTTTTAATTTTCTCATATTCTGTAACATAACTTGCTTGAATGATTTTTTTAAATTTTTGAACTAGTTGCTTTGTCATGATTTTGTCATGACTCAGGAGATGTGGTCATAAATTTAAAACATTTTAAGATCTATATTTTTTCTTAGTTTACCAAAAACTGTACTTATTCATTTTTAAAATTGCAGTTATTTGCTGTAGTACCATAACAATAAGGCAAGCTGACCCAGATGTTAACAATTAATCCAAACCTAAAGAGTAATATCTATATAAATGTTTAAAACTGAAAATATTACTTATAAAAATCTGAGCAAGATACAAAGACATAAAGTCAGTGAATGCTAATAAATACTTATTTCATTTGTCTTGTAAAACACAAGCTTTTACCACCAATAGTTTATAAGAGTAGAAAAAGAAAATTTCTGGAACTCCTAGTATATGTCCTGGACTATACTAAGTGTCTTATTATATATCACTTAATCCTCACAACAACACTGCAATGTAGTTATTACCCCCATTTTACAGTTGAGGAAACTGAGACTCAGAGAAGATAAGTAACTTACCCATAACTACTGAGCTAGTAGGTGATAGAACTAGCTACCAAAGGGTCAATCAAGCCAATCTTCTAACAAAAGCCCATGCTCTTTCTACTAAGCATTGATTTTTAAGACAGTTTGATTTTAATATGTTTTAGTACTGTGTTTAACCTCTTTAAGTAACTCCAAAATCTAGATGCACAACAAAATCAACAACTGGCATAATAAGAAATATATATTTGGTCTTTGTCCTGGTTCCTGACACACAGTTCCTAAACCTCTTGAAGTTTCCTAAGTGATAGGAGTAATAGAAGCATTATTTTGTTATTCATAACAAGCCCCTTTCAACCATGTGAAATTATGCTAATTAGGTGACTTCTGGTGGGCCCCTAAATAGTTTCAGGATGGGAGTTGGTCTCCAAAGGAACAAATTAGACAATTAGAAGATTGGAACTTTTGGTCCTACCCCCAGGATCTCTGGAGAGGGGAGAGGAGCAAGAGATTGAGTTAGTGAACAATGACCAATGATTTAATCAATCATGCCTACAAAGTGAGATCTCCATTAAAAAATCCTAAAGGATGGGGTTCAGGGAACTTCCAGATTGGTGAATGCATTGAGGTGCAGGGAGGGTGGCACACCCAGAGAAGGCATGGAAGCTCTGTTTCTGCTTCTGCCCCCCTCCCACCACCACCCCCAGGCCCTTACCTTGACAAGTGCCTCTCTTCCATTTGGCTGTTCCTGAGTTGTACCCTGTATAATAAACCAGTAATAGTAAATAAAGCACCTTCCTGAGTTCTGTGAACCATTTCAGTAAAGCACTGAGTCTGAGGAGGGGATTGTGGGAATCCCCCAAGACTTCATAATCGGCCAGTCAGAAGTAAGGGTGGCTTGGACTTGCGATTGGCATTTGAAAGGGGGGCAATCTCATGGAACTGAGCCTTTAACCTGTGAGGTCTGCACTAACTCCAGGAAGTTAGTGTCTAGAACTGATTTCTAGTGTAGGACACCCAGTTGGTGTCCATACAGTTGAAGAGCTGGTTGGTGTGAGGAAAAAACACACATATTTGGTGTCAGAAGCGTGGTGAGTAAAAGCAGGTCATAAGAACCAAGCAGAATATTTGAGAGCTCCAGATCTCTACCCAGATATCATTTACCTGCATAATGTAAAGGAAAGGATTAAAAGCACTGGGGAGGGAGAGGAGGGCATAGACACTGAATTTCATCCATTCTAAGACTGTATAATCTATACAGAATTGGTAGGTGAGCAATTAGTTGACTCTGCAGCCTGTGTTGATGTTACTACTGTCTTCACTATAACTACAGCCCTTTGGCAGCCTAAAACAGCTACAATCGACATGTGAATTAGTTGGCTTTTTAGCTACTTCCAGTTAAAGCACCTCCAACGTTTAGATTTTAGCTTCTTACTTTTTAGGATGGTGCTGACGAACTGCAGTTATTATATTCCTTAACTTTTAAAACGGGGCCTGGTATGGTCCTCAGATGCACATGTGAGAATCGCATCTCTATATGTTGCTGATGGGGTAACAAGGAACAAATATTTAGGAATGATCACCCACAAAAATACTCTGGCAACCATCTGCTAGAAACTTGTCAGATGCTTACAATTAATTTGAATTCAACTAACATCACAATACTTACAAATTTTCAAAGCAGCGATCAAGAACAGAGTGTGAGGTACAATTTGCCACATTTTCAGCAAGAGGAATTGTCACCTGTTCAGTGTGCTAGCGTGCAGTGTGTGCCTTTTCCCAAATATACACTTGAGAATTTTCTAAAAGGGAAAAATTAGCCCCATAATGGATTTATAGAGGTTTAAAACACTGTTGGATGCCTTTTCCTCTGGAAACTTCTAAGCTCAATAATAAGCTTTATGATCGTTCTTTATTTTTAAGATTTGTCCTTTTAAGACTTTCTTTATATTCTTCAAAATCCTAAGTTATATAACCTTTTCTTTTCACTCCTCTAGCCTTTCTAGTACCCTTGCTGCCCAGTGAATTAGCAGAAAACAAAAAGCTATAAGAGAGGCTAGCCTGACTTTCTAAAACTTCAAAGAAACCCAAAATTCTTGAAAATCACTTATTCAGTATTTCTTTTGTCACCTTCATAACCCCAATAGCACGTGGCACCTTTTACCTAAAAGGTGCTCAAATTAATTTTTGGCGCATGAGTTGAACACAGTAGATAAAGAAAGCAACTATTTCCCTGTGTCATCACACTATTTCAAAATTGGGAAACAACAAGTGACAGTTTTGTGCCCTGAAGCATTAAATTATTTTACCACTCATAACAAAGCAACACATACTAATAACAGCAATAAAATTATGAAACATTTTAGTTCAGACATTTATTTGAACACCTACAGCAATTAATATGGCCAAATTATAGCATGCTCCATAAAGATATTCACTCTGAATATGACTATCTTTAGTGATCTTAATTTTACCAGGTGATTTATACTTCCATTTCATAAAGAAAAAGGAGGGACTAGATTTCTTTTTAAACTATTATAAATAATATTTTCATTTCTTCAACGGTCTATGGACTGTATACTCTGTTCATGTGAAAGGTCTTGATTTCTAGTTTTCCTAAGAAGTATCTACAAGGGGAAACCATCACCAAGAAGGTATAGTGATTAGAAAATGATATTGCCTTATTGTGCTTTCATTTTCATGTTTCATTTTGTTGTTGATGTAAGTTAGTTCTGGAAATTCTAATCCTTGTCTTTGTTTTTGTAATCTATATTATCATGTATTTTAACTTTTACCTGTGTGTACATTTGAAATATTACCAGTTCTCCAACTTTAGAGCCTATAATAAAAGGAGAATAAAATATTTTCTTTTTGCCCACCTTCCTCAATAAATCCCATTTATAAAAGAAGCTGAAAATAGAACTTGTTTTTGACTATGTAGGAAAATCCAAATACCCACAGTCTTATAATTTCTTCCTTATTTAGTTGGGTATGCTGAAATTCAGAAAGAATGGTGAGCTGACAGTGAGAAGAAAAAAAAACTAATATCTAGGTCAAATTGTTTCAATGACAGTGTTGTCAAGAAAGAAAAAACAGTCCCTGGACTGTCATACAGTTTGACACCACATCCATGGTCCCTCAGGTCCTGCTGTCCCCACACAGCTCAAGTCCTCACTATCTGTTGTCTACACTATTGGAGTAGCCTCCTATCTGATATTTCTGTTCTGTCAGTCTCTTCTTTCATCTCTAATCCATGTTTTACAATGTACCAGCACTAGCTTCTAACACAGAGACTGTACCTACTAAAAGTCCTTAGGTCTCTTCTTTCGTCAGCATAAAATCCCCAAATGTGCCAATATGATACTCAAGGCCCTCTGCAGTCCTGTTCCAAGTTAGCCTCCCACTCCCCTCACTCTGGTTCCTCAGTGCTTCAGCCAGGTCAGACCATTTACCATTGCTCAGCCCAAGAATTTGGAAATTTGCAATGATACACTCTCTCAGATGCATCTGAAATGCCACCTCCTTCAGGATGCTTTCCTTGATCTTTGACCTCTGCAAGGAATTGATCTTTCCTTCCTTTGTACTATGAAGGCACAAAGAAGATCATTTTTTCTCTCTTTCATGACATCTGTACATTTGCTTTTATCTGTGCCATATTAAAGCTAGTCTTTCTCATTCATTGGATTGCAGACTACTTTGGTTAGGAACTCTATTTCAATCACCTCTTCAGTGCCTTTTAATCTGGACACTCAATAAACATGGCTTAATTGGACTGTGAAAACATATTTCAGAATAATTTTGAGTTTTATTATCTCTAGGATCAATGTTGATTCCTGAAACGGCTAAGTTACTAATTTACATAGTTGAATATCTAACATAGCTTTAATTTGACTTTTAAAAATTCAGTAATGAAAAAATGAGTATTATACATTTGAAAATGAAAGTCTGTACCTCTGATGCCAGATTATGCTCCACTCAGTTAAACATGTAACTCTCACATGCCTGCTGCTCACAGAGCTTTGTGTCTGTGTGTGTTTATACACTGATCAGAGCTTGCAAGCTGGTGGCCTCAGAGCCGAATGGCCCTTGAAAACATTTATATATGTATATATATATATATATATATATATAT
>NW_020172733.1:1046517-1066300 GCF_003031525.2 Neophocaena asiaeorientalis asiaeorientalis | reverse complement strand
TATGGTTTGGCCCATAGAGGGTTTTTAAAAAATTTTGAACCAATATTTAACAAATGATATGTTTTATACACAAATTTAGATAAAGAACAGAAAGTCTAGCATTTCTGGGCTCACATACGTATAAAGTAATATACATGTCCAATTTCTCACTATCCTCACGATTCATATGCACAGTGTGTGCAAATCAACTTACTCCCTAAGTGGAATCTTCCTGGCCCTTCTAGGCATTTTGAATTTGTGGCCCTGGTTAACATAACTGTTTCTCTTCTTCATTGGTTTAACACATATTTATGAAATGCTACAATTTATAAGTTAGACTTTGAACCATACTGCTGGCAACTTTGTTTCATTATTTGGCTATTTTCTTATTTTCCCAGGAAGGGAATATTGTTGCAAAAGGAACAAAACGGTGTATTGATACTTCAGGTGAGAAGGTGGTAGGGCCTGAAATACTACCATTGTTGTCAAGTCAAAGAGTTAATATTCAATTGTACTACACTAAAAGTTTTTATCTGAACAACAAAAAATTGTGGTGATCTTCTTAAAATCAGTACTCCTAATTCTTACTTTATAATTGATAAGACAGACCAGACATATTTAGGAATACTAATGCCTAAAGGTGTTTCTAATAGACTTATAAAGGACTGTGTGTTTAGGTAACCTTCTAACCCCTTCCGTTGTAGGTTAGTGGGGTCATTTACACAGACTGGTGGCTGGCTTCAAAGCTGGGGTCTGAAGAGTGCCAGGAATGCACCCTTCCTTGGTCTCTCAGTTGGTCCACTTCAATTAGTCTCATATTTACTCACTTGTGCTCATTCACATTTCATCTTTGAAGGCTGAGACAGGCTGTCTCCATCTGTCATAGGGTTAAATAACCATCTCCAATTTCAGGAGATTCAATGAGCTTGAAAATACAGCTCTGATCCAAGAAACTTTTAAAGGACACATTTATATAACAACTAAAGAGGAATCCAGAAAAGAAAACATTGTCCATTAGGGTTTTTGTGGTTGTGATTATTCCTTCTTGTCTAAGACACAGATGCATGTATAGGTGAACCTCAAAGGCTTCCTATGTACTCATGTGTGACTACAACTCCCTCATCCCAGCAATCCAGAAACCACCATTATAGGAACTCTCTTGTAAGATGCCTACATTTGTTGGATAAAATGGAACTTTAATATTTTCTGCAAGAGTTCTTTTACACTGTGATTATGAAAGTCCTACTTCACGAATGATATTCACCCATATCCTATGCCGTGGACCTGGGATTCTGTTTTGAAGCTCTGAAAAGTATATTTGAACTTTTCTAAGATGGTTTTCTGACCAAACGTTTTGAGTTTCTCTTCTTTTTTTTTTTTTTTGCGGTACGCAGGCCTCTCACTGTTGTGGCCTCTCCCGTTGCAGAGCACAGGCTCCGGACGCGCCGGCTCAGCGGCCATGGCTCACAGGCCCAGCCGCTCCGCGGCATGTGGGATCTTCCCGGACCGGGGCACGAACCCGTGTGCCCTGCATCGGCAGGCGGACTCTCAACCACTGCGCCACCAGGGAAGCCCTTGAGTTTCTCTCTTAATCCTGGCTGCTCATATTAATAACTTACATAAGAATCCAAACTGAATGAATTCAGAGAAGTTACTCTCTTTCTACATCATTTGAAGATAAAGAAGATTACAGGTCTCAATACTTGCCAAAATAATTTTGTGAAATACCATGATCTTATTAGTCCTCCTAAATAGTAAAATTATAATATTGATATCTATAACATAATTAATATTATATTACATGTTCATGTAATTTGTTTAAAATATTTACTCATATTTATTCACTTCTGTTCATTCACATTTCCTCTCATTCAAATATTAAAATTATTAATATTGTTTAAAATATTGAAAAATACTTGTTTAACTATATTATGAAATTACAGACAGCCCTAGAATTCTAAAGTTTTAATAGGATATATTATCTAAAATGCTTTCCTATGTGTTCCATATTTGGCTTCTTGAGGATTCTATTAATCAAGGAAGAACAAATTCACTAAAGTGGATATTCATAGGGCCCAATATTGCTCTGTCATGGAGTCCAGTCAAAGAGGGGTTCTTTGCTTGATCTTGAAATTATTTCTTGGCTATGCATCTCTTCATGTGCCAAACATGTAAGGACAGCAGTACCTTTATTTAGAAGCTAAGTAAATTGCTTACTAAATTAGTAGTAAGGTGTTACTAAATTCTAGGCTTTGATAACACAGTTATTGAACACACTCTTACATATTCAAACACTGTATATGGGAAAATTGCATAGGGATCTTTTTCTCACTGAATGTTCATCAAGGAGTATATAATAATACACTCTCCCCCTCTTTCTCATCCTTATGCAGAGAGGCAGGAGAGGCTACGTGGGCATCAATTTATACCTGCTTTATTATGAAAGTAAATATTTAGCAATAGTAGGTAAAGACAGCACTTCATCAAAACCTAGGAATCTAAATTGGAACACATGCTTCTTAAAATGCAATTTTTGAGCAGACTGTAATCTAAGTGGGCTGGCTGCTACAGATACATAACACACCTCTGGGTTTTTCTAAAAACGGCCTCTTAGAAACAGTCAAAATGTTTACGTCTATGTTAAGAAACAAAGAATTAATATAGATACACCTTTCAATAAATATCTTATTAAAACAATTATAATTCCCAGAGTTTCAAATGTAATAAAGTTTAACTCAGTGATAAGCAGTACCACAGTATTTTGAAAACATTTCTATAAAATTACCCTGCATTTTGCAGAATAACTTCAACATTAAGACTTTCCATTTCCTTTCATGGAATCATAAATTTTTGGTAGAACTGACCATAACTCAAGATTTATTCTAGTAACTACAATTGACAAATAAGGAATCACAGCTCAGAAAGTGTGAGAATTACTCATTGTCGTGCAGCAAAGCTAAGGTTGGGGGGTCCATGTCATCATAGCTTCAGGCTTCTCCATCATACACTATCAAGTAAAAAATAATAATAAAATCTTAAACAGAAAAATGACTAAGTAAATTCTTATAAAGTCTAAGAAAAGATGCCATACCTTTCAGTACGTGATCAGGAAAAACCATCACTCTGAAATAATTATACCTCCAGGGAAACCTATTTGCATGCCACCATAATTCTGAGTCAAATTAAATAGATCAGCAATTTAACTACCTTGCCATTTTTTTTTTTTTTGCTATTATATTTAGATCAGAACAGAGTAAATCCAATCGTTTCTGCAACAAGTAGTGTCATTGGGAAATAAGGCAATGTACATGCCAACAAGTGAGTTTTTAAAGGTGATGACACAAAGGCAATTTCAACGTCCATATAGTTTTTTCTTAATAAAAACCTTGAAAAAAGCAATTGAGAAATTTACAAAACCCATTAATGATAATAGAGCAGTCTGGTTGCTCAAGGGCTTATCAAGTCCAAATCAGCTCCCGATTCTCTGTATCTGCTCAGCTCTAATCAGTGTTTTTCATTTAAGATGAATGTGCAACTAATGGAAGCAATGCACGCTCATGAATGGATTTCTGTTCTATTCTTTTCAGTATTTTATTTTGAAAACACACACACACACACACACACACACACACACACATACGTACCTACACACTCCATTAAACCATGGAGGAGGTGTCAGAAATTACTTTAATCTTACCCTAGAAGAATTAGACAGCTCAAAGACAAAACAAAGAGTATAGTGTTATCTTTTAATGTGGCTGAAATACAGATTTTCCTGTCTCCTGGGTGAAAACAGATTAGCTGTGTGTAAAAATAAAAGAACTACCATGTATGCGGCTGTTACGAATAAAACCAGGTACAAGAGTTGGAAATGAAAGACAAAGATCTACTTTTCTGAAAATGTCTAAAATAATCAAAACACTGTTTAAGTAACAAATAACTTTGAAAAAGATGAAGGGTTTTCAAGTACACTGATACAGATGAAACATACTTTACTTGCAATCTACCATTTCCAAGGATGGCAGAATAAGACATTATTTATTCCACCATATTATTACAATATGCCATCCTAATTCATAATAGCCTGCATTTATAACTTATTAGTAATGATGCAGTCAATATTTTGACTATATGCCAATGGAAGGAAGCAGAAGTAAAAATAATCCAGTGTAGTGGTAACCCAGAAATCACAAATAATTCCTTTGGAATGCACTGTATGATCTTGATTTACATTTTAGCAGAAGATGCACCTTCCTAACTGTGCTTTCTTCAGGCTAATTAATATTTATTATAGTTCTATTGCCTGGACAAAATCCAGTGATAAGGAGAGGGCTTGAGAAGACAGGCAGGGGTAAAAAATCCACAGTTGATAAAATCATAGATACATGCATCCTTTAACACAACATGGCATAAAGCTTTCTACTTGTACATGGGATGCACCATCCCTTAACAAACACTGGAAGGGCATATGTACATTATTTTTTTAATTAATTAATTTATTTATTTCTGGCTGCGACAGGTCTTTGTTGCTGCACATGGGCTTTCTCTAGCTGTGGTTGTGAGCAGGGGCTACTCTTCATTGCGGTGCCTGGGCTTCTTATTGTGGTGGCTTCTCTTGCTGCAGAGCATGGGCTGTAGGTGTGTGGGCTTCAGTAGTTGTGGCACATGAGCTCAGTAGTTGTGGCTCCCGGGCTCTAGAGCACAGGCTCAGTAATTGGGGCGCACAGGCTTAGCTGCTCCGTGGCATGGGGGATCTTCCTGGGCCAGGGCTCAAACCCATGTCCCCTGAATTGGCAGGTGGATTCTTAACCACTGCACCACCAGGGAAGCCAAGCATATGTACTTTACCTGGTCAAATTAAAGCAGAGGGGTTCCCACTTTAAACTGTGCTACGCAGTGGTCTGCCCAGTGAAACTGAGCAGGAGCCTGTGGGGCTCCAGGGCACAGAAGCCTTTCTGTCCCCCATTTTCTCATTTGTAGGGAACAGAATCCAGCCCCCATGACCTTCCTTGAGTTCCAAAGGGCAGATTCAAACAATTGTTAATCAAGGGAGGAACAGCTAAGAAACCACCTGAGGCCAGGAACCAGAGAAGTTCATCAAGATTACCTGAGACCAGATTAAAGGAGTGCAGACCCTGTGCACACCCTAATCTTAACAACAACCCCATCCTTGAACCCTTGCTATAAAACTCCTCATCAAATCCTCCCGGGGTTGGGACACAAAGTTTTCAGAGGGCAGGAACCCACTGTATCCCCCTTTGCCTGGAGAAGCAATAAAGCTATTCATTTCTCCTTCAGCCAAAACTCTGTCTCCAAGATTCAATTTGGCACAAGTGCACAGAGGCCAAGCATTCGGCATCACCAGCAGCAATGTCCACTCTCTTAAAAATTATCAGGTTTATGATTTCTGGCCTCCACAAGAGAGAGGGATGGTTTTGAAATCAGTTACAGTCCAGTTATAGAGGAACCTTGACATAGTAATCAAAATCAGATCACTATTATTGCCAAGAACTACTTGTGGAAATGGGAAAAATCACAAAGTGCACCAACTTTACATAAAAGTGTAAATTGGGTCATGCCTGAACATCCAGTCTGAAAAAAAAAGCAATCCTCCTAGTGAGAAATGCAAAGAATGTCACTGACCTCACCTAGGACCCTGAGGAAAAGAAAGTTGGTGAATAAAATGGGAAGTCTCTCAGGCCTCAAGCTCTGAGAGTTCCCAAGGCTTCCAAAGCCCAGCACAAGAAAGGTCACAAATGAAAATTCCAATAAAACAATGGTGCTAGTGGTCACGGAGTTCTTTTAAAGAATAATGTGAAACTGGATGAAAGTAGATACCAGCACTGCATCTATTCCTATGTTTTGATATAGTAGGTAGGAAATAAGACAAGGAAAAGGTCACAGTCTGAAAGAGTGGAACCTAGTTGCAGCAATACTAACACAGTGTACAACCTTAACAGACACCTCACACTTATTTGAAAAGAAGATCTGCTCTGAAATAGGAAAGCAGATATAATAGAAATTACAAAGCACGAGGAATTCCTGATCTTGAAGCTGCTGACATTTTTGGTTATGAAACAGTCTAAGAATCCTGGTTGGTACTCCTTGTTTGATCTGTGACAGCAAACTTTTCAATCTTTCATTGAACAAATTTCTGAGTACCCACACCAAGGTGATAATCTTCAAGTTGAATGAGCACAATAATACACATTATCTCTCTTAGTTTATCAAGGTAAACATTAAATGAGATACTATAGGGGAAATTATAAAGCCCTGCATGACACAGTAGTTGACTGAGGTAATAGGTTTATTTCCAATTCAGGGTAGAAAATTATATTTTGTAAAGGAGAAGAATATAATACCAAATTGCTCAGAACTCTAAGAATTAAATCCCATTCAAGCGGTAGGGCTGCCCCATGCCTCAAGCACCTCTGGGCCTGCTATGACCCCACCCTGCACGATTTAGGATACTCAGACTCCACCTTTACGTTCACCTACATTGGCAGCCCCAAAAGATGGGCATGTCTAAAATATCTTGAGGAGAACCTTCAATATGGTGGATAAGTAAGATGTGGAGACCACCTTCTACCCACAGATGCATCAAAAATACATCTACATATGGAAAAACTCCTACAGAACACCTACTGAACATTAGCAGAAGACCTCAGACTTCCCCAAAGCCATGTAGCTGACAGAGTCTTGGTACTCTGGCCAGGTGTCAGGCCTGAACATCTGAGGTGGGGGATCCAAGTTCAGGACACTGGACCACCAGAGACCTCCCGGCCCCATGTAACATCAATTGGCAAGAGGTCTCCCAGAGATCTCCATCTCAACGCTAAGACCTAGCTCCACTCCATGACCAGCAAGCTCCAGTGCTGGACAACCCATGCCAAACAACTGGAAAGACAGGAACACAACCCCACCCATTAACAGAGGGGCTGCCTAAAATCATAATAAGTTCACAGAGAACCCAAAACATACCCACCAGAAAGACAAGATCCAGCCTCATCCACCAGAACACAGGCATCAGTCTCCTCCACCAGGAAGCCTACACAACCCACTGAACCAACCTCAACCACTGGCGGCAGACATCAAAAACAACAGGAACTATGAACCTGCAGCCTGAGAAAAGGAGACCCCAAACACAGTAAGTTAAGCAAAATGAGAAGACAGAAATATGCAGCAGATGAAGGAGCAAAGTAAAAACCCACCAGACCAAACAAATGAAGAGGAAATAGGCAATCTACCTGAAGAAGAATTCAGAGTAATGTTAGTAAAGATGATCTTAAATCTTGGAAATAGAATGGAGAAAATACAAGAAACATTTAACAAGGACTTAGAAGAACTAAAGATGAAACAAACAATGATGAACAACACAATAAATGAAATTAAAAGTTCTCTAGAAGGAATCAATAGGAGAATAACTGAGGCAGAAGAAGGGATAAGTGACCTGGAAGATAAAATGGTGGAAATAACTACCACAGAACAGAACAAAGAAAAAAGAATGAAAAGACTTGAGGACAGTCTCAGAGACCTCTGGGACAACATTAAACACACCAACATTCGACTTATAGGGGTCCCAGAAGAAGAAGAGAAAAAGAAAGGGACAGAAAATATTTGAAGAGACTATAGTTGAAAACTTCCCTAATATGGGAAAGGACATAGTCAATCAAGGCAAGGAAGCACAGAGCGTCCCATATAAGATAAATCCAAGAAGAAACACACCAAGACACATATTAATCAAACTATCAAAAATTAAATACAAAGAAAAAACATTAAAAGCTGCAAGGGAAAAGCAACAAATAACATACAGGGAATTCCCATAAGGATAACAGCTGATTTTTCACCAGAAATGCAGCCAGCCAAAAGGGTGTGGCAGGACATCTTTAAAGTGATGAAAGGGAAAAACCTACAATCAAGATTACTCTAACCAGCAAGGATCTCATTCAGACTCAACAGAGAAATTAAAACCTTTATAGACAAGCAAAAGCTAAGAGAATTCAGCACCACCAAACCAGCTCTACAACAAATGCTCAGGGATATCTCTAGGCAGGACACACAAGAGGAGAAAAAAACCCACAAAAACAAACCCAAAACAATTAAGAAAATGGTAACGGGAACATACATATTGATAATTACCTTAAATGTAAATGGTTTGGAGCCATTTACATTTAAGGTAATTATCAATATGTATGTTCCCGTTACCATTTTCTTAATTGTTTTGGGTTTGTTTTTGTGGTTTTTTTTTTTAAAAGACAGACTGGCTTAATGGATACAAAAATGAGACCCCTGTATATGCTGTCTACAAGAGACTGCTTCAGACCTAGGGACACATACAGACTGAAAGTAAGGGGATGGAAAAAGATATTCCACGCAAATGGAAATCAAAAGAAAGTTGGAGTAGCAATTATCATATCAGACAAAATAGACTTTAAAATAAAGACTATTACAAGAGACAAAGAAGTACACTACATAATGATCAAAGCTTCAATCCAAGAAGAAGATATAACAATTGTAAATACTTATGCACCCAACATAGGAGCACCACAATACATGAGGCAAATGCTAACAGCCATAAAAGGGGAAATCAACAGTAACACAATCATAGTAGGGGACTTTAACACCCCACTTTCACCAATGGACAGATCACCCAAAGTGAAAATAAATAAGGAAACACAAGCTTTAAATGATACATTAAACAAAATGGATTTAATTGATATTTTTAGGACATTCCATCCAAAAACAACAGAATACATTTTCTTCTCAAGTGCTCATGGAACATTCTCCAGGATAGATCATATCTTGGGTCACAAATCAAGCCTTCGTAAATTTAACAAAATTGAAATCATATCAAGTACCTTTTCTAACCACAACTCTATGAGACTAGATATCAATTCCAGGAAAAAATCTGTAAAAAATACAAACACATGGAGGCTAAAGAATACACTACTAAATAACCAAGAGATCACTGAAGAAATCAAAGAGGAAATTAAAAAATAGCAAGAAACAAATGACAATGAAAACACGATGACCTAAAATCTATGGGTTGCAGCAAAAGCAGTTCTAAGAGGGATGTTTATAGCAATACAATCCTACCTAAAGAAACAAGAAAAATCTCAAATAAACAACCTAACCTTACACCTAAAGCAATTAGAGAAAGAAGAAGAAAAAAAAACCCAAAAGTTAGCAGAAGGAAAGAAATCATAAAAATCAGATCAGAAATAAATGAAAAAGAAATGAAGGAAATGATAGCAAAGATCACTAAACTAAAGCTGGTTCTTTGAGAAGATAAACAAAATTGATAAACCATTAGCCAGCCTCATCAAGAAAAAAGGGAAAATACTCAAATCAACAGAATTAGAAATGAAAAAGGAGAAGTAACAACAGACAATGCAGAAATACAAAAGATCGTGAGAGATTACTACAAACAACTCTATGCAATAAAACAGACAACCTGGAAGAAATGGGCAAATTCTTAGAAAAGCACAACCTTCTGAGACTGAACCAGGAAGAAATAGAAAATATGAACAGACCAATCACAAGCACTGAAATTGAAACTGTGATTAAAAATCTTCCAACAAACAAAGCACAGGACCAGATGGCTTCACAGGCGAATTCAATCAAACATTTAGAGAAGAGCTAACACCTATCTTTCTCAAACTCTTCCAAAATATAGCAGAGAGAGGAACACTTCCAAAATCATTCTACGAGGCCACAGTCACCCTGATACCAAAACCAGACAATGATGTCACAAAAAAAGAAAACTATAGGCCAATATCACTGATGAACATAGATGTAAAATCCTCAACAAAATACTAGCAAACAGAATCCAACAGCACGTTAAAAGGATGATACACCTTGATTAAGTGGGTTTTTTCCCAGGAATGCAAGGATTCTTCAATATATGCAAATTAATCAATGTGATAGACCAAATTAACAAATTGAAGGATAAAAACCATATGATAATCTCAATAGATACAGAAAAAGCTTTCAACAAAATTCAATACCCATTTATGATAAAAACCCTCCAGAAAGTAGGCATAGAGGGAACTTACCTCAACATAATAAAGGCCATATATGACAAACCCACAGCCAGCTTGTTTTCAATGGTGAAAAACTGAAACCATTTCCACTAAGATAAGGAATAAGACAAGGTTGCCCACTGTCACCACTATTATTCAACATAATTTTGGAAGTTTTACCCACAGCAATCAGATAAGAAGAAGAAATAAAAGGAATTCAAATTGGAAAAGAAGAAATAAAATTGTCACTGTTTGCAGACGACATGATACTACACATAGAGACTCCTAAAGATGCTACCAGAAAACTACTAGGACTAATCAATGAATTTGGTAAAGTAGCAGGATACAAAATTAATGCACAGAAATCTCTTGCATTCCTATACACTAATGATGAAATATCTGAAAGAAAATTTAAGGAAACACTCCCATTTACTATTGCAACAAAAAGAATAAAATACCTAGGAATAAACCTACCTAAGGAGACAAAAGACCTGTATGCAGAAAACTATAAGACACTGATGAAAGAAATTAAAGATGATAAAAACGGAGAGATAAAGGAGGGAAGACTATACAATGGAGAAAAGACAGCCTCTTCAATAAGTGGTGCTGGGTAAACTGGACAGCTACATGTAAAAGAATGAAATTAGAACACTTCCTAAAACCATACTCAAAAATAAAATCAAAATGGATTAAAGACCTAAATGTAAGGCCAGACACTGTAAACTCTTAGAGGAAAACACAGGCAGAGCACATAAATCACAGCAATATCCTTTCCAACCCACCTCCTAGAGAAATGGAAATAAAAACAAAAATAAGCAAATGGGACTTAATTAAACTTAAAAACTTTTGCACAGCAAAGGAAACCATAAGAAAGACTAAAAGACAGCCCTCAGAATAGGAGAAAATATTTGCAAATGAAGCAACTGACAAAGGATTAATCTCCAAAATTTACAAGCAGCTCATGCAACTCAATATCAAAAAACAAACAACCCTACGTAAAAATAGCAGAAGACCTAAATAGACATTTCTCCAAAGAAGATATACAGATTGCCAACAAGCACATGAAAGAATGCTCAACATCACTAATCATTAGAGAAATGCAAATCAAAACTACAGTGAGGTATCACCTCACACTGGTCAGAATGGCCATCATCAAAAAATCTAGAAACAATAAATGTTGGAAAGGGTGTGGAGGAAAGGGAACCGTCTTGCACTGTTGGTGGGAATGTAAATTGATACAGTCACTGTGGGGAACAGTACGGAGGTTCCTGAAAAAACTACAAATAGAACTACCATATGACCCAGCAATCCAACTACTGGGCATATACCCTGAGAAAACCATAATTCAAAAAGAGTCATGCACCACAATGTCCATTGCAGCACTATTTACAATAGCCAGGACATGGAAGCACCCTGTGTCCATTGACAGATGAATGGATAAAGAAGATGTAGCACATATATACAATGGAATATTACTCAGCCATAAAAAGAAACGAAATTGAGTTATTTATAATGAGGTGAGTGGACCTAGAGTCTGTCATAAGAGTGAAGTAAGTCAGAAAGAGAAAAACAAATACTGTATTCTAGCACATTTATATGGAATCTAAAAAAAAAAAAAAGGCTTCTAAGGAACCTAGGGGCAGGACAGGAATAAAGATGCAGACGTAGAGTTTGGACTTGAGGACAAGGGATGGGGGAAGGGTAAGCTGGGATGAAGTGAGAGAATGGCATGGACATATATACACTACCAAATGTAAAATAGATAGCTAGTGGGAAGCAGCTGCATAGCACAGGGAGATCAGCTTGGTGCTCTGTGACCACCTAGAGGGGTGGGATAGGGAGGCTCAAGAGGGAGGGGATATGGCGATATATGTATACATATAGCTGATTCACTTTGTTATGCAGCAGAAACTAACACAACATTATAAAGCGATTATACTCCAATAAAGATGTTAAAAAAAAAATCCCATCCAGGGTGATAGTCCAGCATAACACTCCTTCTGTCTAATTTTTAAGCTCTATAAAATTATCTCCATGGTAATATTTCATTTGCTCTACATATAAAAGCATAGATAGTAAGAAAATCCCATCATCTCATTTTATATGTTGACTATTGCAGGAATAGTTCAAGGAAGCATTAGGAACATTGTTTTGTTGACATACTCAAAGGCGGTTCAACCGGAACTTCGTTTTCCCTTTAAGAAAACTCGGGCTTATACTTGTCAACGACATTACAGTTGCTTGATTCATAAAAATCAGAGCATCATAGTTCCTTGAGTGTGACAGAGCCTGAAAAAAGGTAACCTTTTAATTTAGGAAGATGATAAAATTCTCCTGGGGTTTTTTAATCCCCTCAATTAACAGTCTAACCCACTGCACAATCTTTTTTTTTGCTTTACCTGGCAGAAGGCTTTCCAAAATGTACAGTTAGAGTCAGGTTTTTCTTTTTTTTTTTTTTTTGACCTATTATATCCAAGTTAAACAGGCTATTCATATAATACTAATGCTGTTGTGAACTTTCTTGGATACTCACAAATTCTCAGAGTAGTACAAAACTTAGTTGTAATCAGTAAGTCTGACTTATGCCCCAATACTTAGTTAAAATTAACCTTCGGCCTAAACAAACCCTTATGAATTTCTCTTCTGTGCTTTAAGATAATTATGATGACATAAATGGTGAGGTACTGATGAATGGCTACCACTGTTCATCTGATTGGAGAAACACTTGAAAACATCTTCACTGGGCTCTGGCAGATTCTGAAGACAGCTGTTCATAACTGTTGGTAATAAGTAGATATAGAGCTCAGTCTTTCTGGCTCTATGTTAATTCATCTAGATGACTCTCATTCCTTGTATCATTTTATTTATATCATAAATAGTATCAAATACCTTTCTTGTATAGTTTAATCAGTCATCTAAATAGTACTAGTAGTAAATATCTTCTCTGAAAGCTATTATATTTTTAGTGTATGATAATACACAGAATCAACTCTTGTGATGAATATATGATGTGATATACATATATATATATATATGTTGTATATGTATGTGTGTATGAATTTTTTTTGCTTATTTAAGATAAAATTTGTGTTTATTTTTTTAAGACATAATTTTTGCTTTTCCCTTTTGTCTCTACTTCTGGATATTTTGTTTCTCATTATCATATTTTGCATAGAAGAGAAGTAGGTTATAGTTCATTAAACACCACACAGCATATATCTCATATCTTCACACTATAGATCTTGATGACTTTGATATACCAGTTTGTAGCTTGATAGGTCATCTGCAAATTGGTATACCTGTATTCCATACTGGCCTTGACAAAACAAGGAGAAGCAATAGGGTTATTCAAAATCACTAGGGATCCTAGCTCTTTGAAGCGAAATAAAGAGAACAAACCTCATACAAAATCAAAATTACTTCTACCACTACTGAACAAGGATCTCATACTCTAAACTTCTCACAGATATCTCTTAAATCCACCATTTTGCTTATTTTATTAAACAACTATGAAAAGTAATCTGACATTACTATAACAATGGCTCTCATTCTAAATATGTAGATGGTCTATAGGTTTTGAATCTACAAATTTGGATAGAGAAAAGTTAAGATGCATCTACCTATCTGCAATTTGGGATATTTTATACCTGCATGATACAAACAGGCAAGCTACTTGTGTATAAAATAGCAAAACAGCAAATACAAAATGATCAAGGGAAAGTTGGTTTGACTGACACAAGAAGAATGAGAAAGAATGCTATACATAGGCCTTTCGGGGGTAAATGGTGTGATTGAAAGGCAGGAGATGATTTCACCACAGGGAGACAGGTCTGGGAGGATGGGTGAGGGAGGGCAAAGGTCTTTCCTCTTCAGTCACAGTGCATGATATTATGGTACTCAGCCACTCATGATTTGGTATTTTTTTGGAACTTAACTTTTCTAACCTCAACATTATCAAAATACCAATATGCCTGGCAAGAGTAATACTTCAAGCTATAGGTTGCAAACTGGAATCTCATGGCCAATATTTGAGACATGGACAAAATTTTTATGACTTGCACTGTTTTATACATTGAAATAACACTTAAAATCAGGTAGGTCTAGGCTTTACTTTATGAGATAACACCTTAAGTCAAGGTTTCTTTACCTTTATTTTAAGTCCATGGACCCTCTTTGGAATCTAATGAAAGCTACATGCCCCCATAATTATATAGTTACCTCAACAAATTTTATTAAACAGCTACTAAGTAACAGTCTCTGGTTCAGGCTCTGGAGTTCTTAGCAGTGGACAAAAAACAAAACAAAACAGAACATGCCTTCAAGGAACTTTAGAGACAGTAGGGAACAGACAGAAGATAAATAGCGAAGTACATTATGTAATCCATTAGGAGGTGCTAGTGCTCTGGGGAGAAACAGTAGGTAAGGGGGGCAGGGAGTGCCTGGGGTAGAGAGATGCTGCAATTAAGGAGGTGGTCAGACACGTGCTCACCGAGAAAATGCTATCTGAGTAAAGCCATGAAGCTCGTGAATGAGTGGACCACAGAAAGGTTTTCATTTCATAATGCACATAATGGCATACAATACACAGTGTTTTTCGAAAATTTCAAGGTTTTCATGTTAAGAACCATAATGTCAAATGATCAGCTCAAGCATTTGAAGGCAGCCTTTAACCAGGTCCTAAGAGAAAAAGACCCAGAACAGGTAAACTGAGGACCAGCAGGAATGCCTGGAGAGGTGAAAGTAGCAGGAGAAGAAGAACCCAAGTGGAAGCATGTGTATGCTCTTGACAAGGGTCATCTGCCTCCCAGGTGCCTGGCTCTGCTATAGCCCAGAAAAGGAGAAGAAGGCATATGATGCAAATGAAGATGAGATGCCAAATCCTAGAACACCTTAATAGTTGTTACACCTAACACACAAAACAAACTGAGACAATGGATCCAGTAAAATCAACAAGAGGAATGGCAAGGGCTTGCACTGACTCCTGACTCAGAGGTAAGGGGTGAAGTTTCTAGGTCCCCCACCCCATACTCAGTGGTCTCTTAACACCCTACAACATGGAATCATCCATACTGATCCAGAAAGAAGAGACAGGGGAATTAAATTGTTACATAATAAAATGTGAATTGAGCCAAGTCAGGAATGCTGACCTTTTGTCCCATCTTTACTATTAGATATATTGCTCTAAGAAACAAAAGTAAATTCTCTTCACCAATAAAATTGGGACGATCTCCATAACCATAAAAGATCTGGAATTCTATGCTTCATGGAACAGAAATTCTCGACTTTCTCTTTCTTTTGTTCTTTAATCCCAATGAAAGCACTATCACTTGGTCACCTCTTCATTAAAACCATCTGAGCCTGTAATTTTATTGTGTCCCTGCTTAGGAAGAGTTCCACAACACCCCAGAAAATAACTGACTCATTAATCTTGGCATTAATATTTAATACATTAAACTTTGAAGAGGGTAACAAAACATAATGTTATGAATATGTCAATAGATGAAGTATAACCTGGCACAATTTAGCTGACAAATTCGAAGGCACAATACTGGGTAAGTAACTTAATCTTCACAACATCAGTTTACCCATCAGTTAGGAGTAAGGCATTCAGTTCCCACGTGCTTTCATGGGAACTGGATGCCTCAATGTCTGGCACATAGTGAGCACCCAAAGACCCCAGCTCTCATCCAAAACCCTATAAATGATCCTTCAGGTCCAATCATAGCCAACTGCAAACCTTTGCCTGGGACTTCCCTGGTGGTCCAGTGGCTAAGTCTCCGCGCTCCCAATGAGGGGGGCCCGGGTTCCATCCCTGGTCAGGGAACTAGATCCCATATGCCGCAATTAAGAGTTTGCATAGTGCAACTAAAGATCCTATGTGCTACAACTGAAAAAAGATCCTGCATGCCACACCTAAAAGATCCCACGTGAGGGCTTCCCTGGTGGTGCAGTGGTTGAGAGTCCGCCTGCCTCAGTTCCCACGTGCTTTCATGGGAACTGGATGCCTCAATGTCTGGCACATAGTGAGCACCCAAAGACCCCAGCTCTCATCCAAAACCCTATAAATGATCCTTCAGGTCCAATCATAGCCAACTGCAAACCTTTGCCTGGGACTTCCCTGGTGGTCCAGTGGCTAAGTCTCCGCGCTCCCAATGAGGGGGGCCCGGGTTCCATCCCTGGTCAGGGAACTAGATCCCATATGCCGCAATTAAGAGTTTGCATAGTGCAACTAAAGATCCTGTGTGCTACAACTGAAAAAAGATCCTGCATGCCACATCTAAAAGATCCCACATGAGGGCTTCCCTGGTGGTGCAGTGGTTGAGAGTCCGCCTGCCGATGCAGGGGACACGGGTTTGTGCCTCGGTCTGGGAAGATCCCACATGCCGCGGAGCGGTTAGGCCCGTGAGCCATGGTCGCTGAGTCTGCGCGTCTGGAGCCTGTGCTCCGCAACGGGAGAGGCCACAACAGTGAGAGGCCCGTGTACCGCAAAAATAAAAAAGATCCCACGTGCCGCAACTAAAGATCCCGCATGCCCCAACGAAGACAGAAAATCCTGCGCGGCGCAACTAAGACCGGCCACAGCCAAATAAATAAATAAATATTCAGGAAAAAAAACCTCACAACTTTGCCTAGCAGGCCTTATGGCAGGGGTAAGGGTGCGGGGACTGTCCTCATCACATCAGAATTAGTAGTTTTTTGGGGAGAGTTGCAATGAAGCACTCAGTCCTCCTCCCAGATCAGCCATGTGTATATAAAAATCTGCATCCCGAGCCCTGGGACCTCCTCAGAGGCCTTCTTATTGGAGGGCCTTGGCTGAGGCACTTTCCTCCACTTTGACTCAGTACCTTTCCCATCATAGCCCTTCACCCTCTCCTTGCCCTGGGGACCCACAGGTCCATAAAGAGGCAGGAGTCTTATCTGGGCTGCTCAACAGTGAGATGATTCCCCTACAACTGCACCCACTGACCTTCACCCAGTGCCATTTCATAGGAAAAAAATGGGACACTGGGAGGCAGACAGCTCTTCTTGCCTCTTGCTTGTACTGTGACAGTAAATGAATAAAGGTTTGATTCTTTGACTCATTGTCCGAATTGATTACCTCTACATCTAATTGCTCAATAACTCCCAGAGTCAATATTATTTTATTTTTACCATTTACTTTAACAACAAAAAAGTGTTCTGATTTGGAATTTGTGGAATACAAAAAATATATACTTTTAAAAATAAACAGAGCACCACACATGTACTATATTCTATAAATTGAGGGTAAGCCTCTAGAGAGGAAGAAGTTATTCATCTTTCTCCTGTGTGACTGGTTAAATTAAACACAAACTCGGGGGTGGGGCGGGGGAGAGAAAGAGACAGAACAAGGCAAACATTGTATGGATGTTTTATGGCCAGGTTGAGAAGTCGTATTACTCCCACTTAAATTCCTTTGGCTACACCTTGGTCATATTGCCCACCTGTATTCAAGGGAAGTGGTGAAATGTAGGCTTCGAGTGCACCCACAAGGAAAACAGTGTGAAAATGCACACTACTGCCACAGCCATAATTAGGTTCCAGGCAGAGTATGAAGGAAGATGGACCCACTGGGTAAAAAGATGCTTTTCTCGATAGTATTTTGTTTTCCTTCCAATTTATGGTTATAGTGGCCCAAAATACTCAAATATAAAGTGTCAAGACCGAAACATTACAGATCAACTTTTCTTGACTCAAGCCCAACTTTTTTCTGAAGCTTGTGATGTAGTCCATTACCTCCTCATTCCATTCTCTTACCCTTTGGGCACTATAGAACTGATGACCAATATATTACGTATTTCCTTGCCATACTCTAGGACACAAGATCCAAGTCAGCTTCTGACATCAGGTTCTCTCTGGCTATTTATTTATTCTTTCAAACATTTATTCAAAACAAAGTTTACTGAGTGCCAGATCCTTGTTCTAAACACTAAGGATTCTGCTACGGGCTGAATTGCTTCCCCTTCTAAATCATATGTTGAAACCCTGAACCACAGTACCTCAGAAAGTGAATATTTGGAGATAAGGTGTTTAAAGAGATAACAGAGGTTAAATAAGGTCATTAGTGCAGGCCCTTATTCAATATAGCTGGCGTCCTAAGAAGAGGAGGTCAGGACACAAAGACACAGAAGAAAGACCACACGAAGACACAGAAGGAGGATGGCAATTTACAAGCCAAGAGGAGAGACGCTCAGAAAAATATAATCCTGCCAATACCTTGATTTTGGGCTTCTGGCCCCCAGAACTATGAGAAGGTAAATTTCAGCTGTAAGCCATCCAGACTGTGGTACCTTGTTATGGCAGTCCTAGCAAACTTATACAGATTTCACCTAGGAAAAAAACAGATAAAAATCCTGTGCATTCTTGAAGGTTGGCTTCGTGGCTCTCCTTTATTACTCCTTCTCCACTCAGCAACCTCCCCCCCACCACACACACACAACTAGTCCTGTCCCTTAGGATCCGTATTTGCAGCCTTTCTGGAAAGTACCCACCCTGGTCTATCCACACTTTGAGAGCAGAGTCAGACAGGTCTCTAGGTCAAACTGACACAGAAGAGCCTCTAAAATTTTCCCAGTCAATGTTGTAGGTTATATTAGCAGCTAACAGCATCTAAAAATCTGCTGACATATGTGGAATTCCTAATTTTTGGAAGGCATTATACAGCTATAAAATATTCATTTAAAGAAAAAAATTCCATTTTCTGCAAAAACAGCATATACCTACAGCTAATTTTTAAATATCATGTCAAGGTCACTTCCAGACTGGTAAACTCCTGAAGCATTACTGTATGTCTTATCTAGCAGTAAAATTGTCTCTCCTCAAGGCAAGTTCAGGTTTGTCAGTTAGCAGCTTTAACACCTCACCTAACATATAAACTAATTTCTCTTAAGCATTTGCACCATCCAAGATTCAGATTATCAAGGACACTGTCAAGGCTACAACTGATTAGCAAAGAAGTTATACTTCCACTGTTGAGAGTATCAACTTCTAGTGCACCCCACTAGATGATTTCTTCTCCTTGACCTCTACTTTAAAAGTAAAATATCTAGGTTTCCGGGAAGATGGCAGAAGAGTAAGATGCAGAGATCACCTTCCTCCCCACAGATACACCAGAAATACATCTACATGTGGAACAACTCCTACAGAACACCTACTGAATGCTGGCAGAAGACCTCAGACCTCCCAAAAGGCAAGAAACTCCCCACGTACCTGGGTAGGGCAAAAGAAAAAATAATAAACAGAGACAAAAGGATAGGGACGGGACCTGCACCAGTGGGAAGGAGCTATGAAGGAGGAAATGTTTCCACACACTAGGAAGCCCCTTTGCGGGTGGAGACTGCGGGTGGCTGGTGACGGAGGGGGAGAGCTTCGGAGCCACGGAGGAAAGCACAGCAACAGGGATGCAGAGGGCAAAGCGGGGAGAGATTCCCGCACAGAGGATCGGTGCCGACCAGCACTCACCAGCCCGAGAGGCTTGTTTGCTCACCCGCTGGGGCAGGCGGGGCTGGGAGCTGAGGCTCAGGCTTCGGTCGGCGCGCCGGGAGAGGACTGGGGTTGGTGGCGTGAACACAGCCTGAAGTGGGTTAGTGCGCCACGGCTAGGCGGGAGGGAGTCCGGGAAAAAGTCTGGACCTGCCGAAGAGGCAAGAGACTTTTTCTTCCCTCTGTGTTTCCTGGTGCGCGAGGAGAGGGGATTAAGAGTGCTGCTTAAAGGAACTCCAGAGACCGGCATGAGCCGCGGCTAAAAGCGCGGACCCCAGAGAT
>NW_020172733.1:1046044-1046343 GCF_003031525.2 Neophocaena asiaeorientalis asiaeorientalis | reverse complement strand
GGACTTTGAGAGCAAGATTTATTATTTTTTCCCTTTTTCCTCTTTTTGTGAGTGTGTATGTGTATGCTTCTGTGTGAGATTTTGTCTGTATAGCTTTGCTTCCATCATTGTCCCGTTTTTTTGTTTTTAATTTTTTTCTTGATAATTATATTTTTATTTTAATAACTTTATTATATTTTATCTTACTTTATTTTATTTTACCTTATCTTCTTTCTTTCTTTTTTCCTTCCTTCCCTCCTTCCTTCCTTCTTCCCTCCCTCCTTTCTTTCTTTCTTTCTTTGTTTCTACTTCTACTAATT
>NW_020172733.1:1045064-1045484 GCF_003031525.2 Neophocaena asiaeorientalis asiaeorientalis | reverse complement strand
TAAAAACCCATCAGACCTAACAAATGAAGAGGAAATAGGCACTCTACCTGAAAAAGAATTCAGAATAATGGTAGTAAAGATGATCCAAAATCTTGGAAATAGAATAGACAAAATGCAAGAAACATTTAACAAGGACCTAGAAGAACTACAGGTGAAACTTAAAGTGATGAAGGAGAAAAACCTGTAACCAGCATTACTCTACCCAGCAAGGATCTCATTCAGATTTGATGGAGAAATTAAAACCTTTACAGACAAGCAAAAGCTGAGAGAGTTCAGCACCACCAAACCAGCTTTACAACAACTACTAAATGAACTTCTCTAAGCAAGAAACACAAGAGAAGGGAAAGACCTACAATAACAAACCCAAAACAATTAAGAAAATGGGAATAGGAACATACATATGGATAATTACCTTAAATG
>NW_020172733.1:1021861-1044342 GCF_003031525.2 Neophocaena asiaeorientalis asiaeorientalis | reverse complement strand
TAGCAGAAGGAAAGAAATCATAAAAATCAGATCAGAAATAAATGAAAAAGAAATGGAGGAAATGATAGCAAAGATCAATAAAACTAAAAGCTGGTTTTTAGAAAAGATAAACAAAATTGAGAAACGATTAGCCAGGCTCATCAAAACGGGAGAAGACTCAAATAAGTCGAAGTAGAAATGAAAAAGGAGAAGTAACAAGTGACACTGCAGAAATACAAAAGATCATGAGAGATTACTACAAGCAACGCTATGCCAATAAAATGGACAACCTGGAAGAAATGGAAAAATTCTTAGAAATGCACAACCTGCCAAGACTGAGTCAGGAATAAAAAGAAAATATGAACAGACCAATCACAAGCACTGAAATTGAAACTGTGATTAAAAATCTTCCAACAAACAAAAGCTCAGGACCCGATGGCTTCACAGGGGAATTCTGTCAAACATTTATAGAAGAGCTAACACTTATCCTTCTCCAACTCTTCCAAAATATAGAAGAGGGAGGAACACTCCCAAACTCATTCTATGAAGCCACCATCACCTTGATACCAAAACCAGACAAGGATGCCACAAAGAAAGAAAACTACAGGCCAATATCACTGATGAACATAGATGCAAAAATCCTCAACAAAATACTAGCAAAGAGAATCCAACAGCACATTAAAAGGATCATACACCATGATCAAGTGGGGTTTATTCCAGGAATGCAAGGATTCTTTAATATACACAAATCAATCAATGTGATAAACCATATTAACAAATTGAAGGAAAAAAACATATGTTCACCTCAATAGATGCAGAGAAAGCTTTCGACAAAATTCAGCACCCATTTATGATAAAAACCCTGCAGAAAGTAGGCATAGAGGGACCTTTCCTCAGCATAATAAAGGCCATATATGAAAAACCCACAGCCAACATCGTCCTCAATGGTGAAAAACTGAAAGCATTTCCACTAAGATCAGAAACAAGACAGGGTTGCCCGCTCTCACCATTCTTATTCAACGTCAGCTCTATTTACAATAGCCCAGAGATGGAAACAACCTAAGTGCCCATCATCGGATGAATGGGTAAAGAAGATGTGGCACATATATGCAATGGAATATTACTCAGCCATAAAAGGAAACGAAATTGAGCTATTTGTAATGAGGTGGATAGACCTAGAGTCTGTCATACAGAGTGAAGTAAGTCAGAAAGAGAAAGACAAATACCGTACGCTAACACATATATATGGAATTTAAGAAAAATAATGTCATGAAGAACCTCGGGGTAAGACAGGAATAAAGACACAGACCTACTAGAGCATGGACTTGAGGATATGGGGAGGGGGAAGGGTAAGCTGGGACAAAGCGAGAGAGAGGCATGGACATATATACGCTACCAAACGTAAGGTAGATAGCTAGTGGGAAGTAGCCGCATAGCACAGGGAGATCAGCTCGATGCTTTGTGACCACCTGGATGGGTGGGATAGGGAGGGGGGAGGGAGGGAGATTCAAGAGGGAATAGATATGGGAACATATGTATATGTATAACTGATTCACTTTGCTATAAAGCAGAAACTAACACACCATTGTAAAGCAATTATACTCCAATAAAGATGTTTAAAAAAAAAAAAGTAAAATATCTACAAAAAAATACCATTCGTTATAAATCTGATCTAAGCTTTGATACTACCCAGCTTTCTTCTCCTTGCCATTCCCTCCTCTCACCTTGATTGAACTCCTACTGAATCATGGAAATGCAGGTCAGAGGTCACATATTACAGGAACTTTCCTCAGTCTTCTCCCAGCTTCTTTGCACCATTTCCAGTAGAACTAGGGCATGCTTTCACCCTCTCTCAGCTTCCATAACAGCCTTGAGGATACAGCACTATAATTCTATGACGGCCTCAACTCCTGCAAGCCACAGGCTGTATCTGGGTGTACAAAGCAGCCTCTGTAAATGTACGCTGAAGCAGCATTTATTTTCACTCATCAGAATAATATTATTATCCCTAGATACCTGCTTAAGGTTTATGAAATATTTCTACAGTTAATTTAAGGTTTATTCACTTTTTAGTCAAATATTTGAACTTGCCATAAAAGGGTAGAAATTAAATTAAAATGCGTAAGGAGCAGTGGATGAGAGATATTTGAGCATACTTCAAACTTTATATGTGATACATGTTTGCTGGAAATGAGCTGTAGTTAATGATAAAAGTAAATTTATTTTATAGCATTTTACTTCAGCATATACAACCAAATCATCTGAGAGTGAGTCCTTGTTGAGGAATGACTTCCTACTTCAAATCCTTATTACTAAGAGAGCACAATGCTCCATACAGAGGGTGTGTCAGTTTTTTCAAACCTACTACTGTATCAGATTTTTGTATTGTAAGCTGTTATCTAGCCCTTTAAAAATATGCTGAAACAAATGTGCCTGGATGCAAGACAAACATCAGAAATGAGCATCACGTCTGTGACTACAGCAGATTTATGCTGTGGAATGAACTTTTTTACCTTTAACATTTTCAAAATCAGAGATCAGGTCTGCTCTGAAATAATACTCCTGTTCTGCTTTTGACATGTTTTTATTCTCTTAGAACATATTTCTGTTCTGTGTCCCATCTACTTCATCCTACCCTCCTCTGATGAAGCAGAAAGCTATCAATTGAAGTACAAATGAAATGAAGCAGTGAGAGAGCAAAACAGTATAGATTCATATAACAACACAAAAGGAAATTAGGCTTTTGCTTTAATTATTCCTACAATTCAGACAAAAGAAAGATTGTTCTTCTAAAACTGACTTAATCCTTTCAACAGCTTCCTTATGCCAGAGGAGCAAACTGAATTGTGGGAAGATAAGGTAGTTGCTTCTAAAACTCACCCCTATCAAAAGTTTCAAAGTGGGGAATGAAACCTTTTTCACAGCATGTCAGTCCTTCAGGAGCTGACTTGCCCAAGTCCTTTCTCATCCGGGCTGGGAAGGTGGTGCTCTCTGGGAAGTTTATAGAAATAATGCGGTGTTCCCCTTCATCATTTCTTCAGGGAAGTTGAGGATGGGATTTAGAAGGGTCTTGGGGGCATGGAAATAAACTCTGAAAACTGGGAAACAGGCTAATACGCAGCATTATCTTCTTGGCAGCCCACGCTAAGAATGTCTAGGATGGCTGGGGCCTGTGTGTATCATTAAAGAGAAGCAAATGAAAAAAACAGCAAGAGAAAAGGGGACCCTGGAATAGGGCTGGGAAAATGGTCTTTGTTTTACAGAATAGCTTTCCTTCAGGCTGTCAGAAGCGAAACTGATCAGACTTACCTGTATCTTCCTTGACTATTTCACATGTAAATGTTTTCTTTTAATTAGAATGGGCTAGGGAAAATTTGGCATGCCAACTGATTGGGTCTCCAAAATTCTGCTATTTTCCTCTTCATGTTAAAAAATGAAAGTACCTATTTGGTGCTTTCATCTAGTTTTGAGATTGCCACCATAGTAAGGGGTAGAGGTCTTAGAGCAGAACCCAGTACAACCTGACAATATGGGGCCCCCAGCTCAAAAGTGTTCAGAATCTCAAGATGGTGACAGCAAAGCACTGAAATGAATGCAGGGCCCTTCGAGGCAGGGCCTGTGTGATTGCACAGGTGCATGCCCAGGACACCAGCCCAGCCGGAGCAGCTTGCTCGTCTCTGCATAAACTTTAAACAAAGACACAATATGATTTGTTGAATTGCTCTGATTTGGGTCAATGACCTCGAATTTGGGAGCCACTTGAGCTTAAGCTGAAAGCCAAGACACAGCTCTGAGAAACACTCTGCCTCACCAGCTACTTAAACTAGCTTCAAAACAGCAGATTTTGCCCAGGTAAATGAGAAAGGAAAATGCAAGGATCATTCATGGCAAAGGGAAGAAACTGAAATTAGTCTATTTGTTTGGTGAAGGAGAGGATGTTTGGGAGTTAATTTCCTCATGAGATAAAGATGGATTTCCATTTGAGTCAGGCTCCTCCATGCAAAGCATTTACCATGAATATTAGTAAGACTGGTGACTCCTTTTTATGAATAATAAAAGGACATTAATTTAAACTTAACATGTTGATTCAATGACTTTTTTTAAAATTTCATGCTTGATGAGTCCATATTTCCTAAAGAAAAAAAGAAATGATAAATATCTGGTTCTGTGTTCTGAGATGAATTATAAATAATTACTCAATTATTGTCTACTATTAAAAAATTCAATGCAGGGGCTTCCCTAGTGGCGCAGTGGTTGAGAGTCTGCCTGCCGATGCAGGGGACATGGGTTCGAGCCCTGGTCTGGGAGGATCCCACATGCCGCGGAGCAGCTGGGCCCCGTGGGCCGCAGCTGCTGAGCCTGTGCGTCTGGAGCCTGTGCTCCGTGGCGGGAGGGGCCGCGATAGTGAGAGGCCCGCGCACCGTGATGAAGAGTGGCCCCCCGCTTGCCACAACTGGATAGAGCCCTTGCGCAGAAACGAAGACCCAACGCAGCAAAAATAAATAAATTAATTTTAAAAAAATTCAATGTAAGGCACAACATAAATTTAGAGTTCTGAATATTCAGGTTTGTGACCTAGCAAAATGCATTTTTTAAAATTAAAAAAAAAATGAAAGAAAAATATACTTAAAGTTTTTCCTGGTTTCAAATCTCAAAAATTTGAAGCTAAAATATACTTCAGAAATTATTTCTACCTTATATTCAAGTCAAACACTGATAAAATCTTCTGAAATCCTATCCATCTTTTTAAGGTCCATATGGAGTCATTTGTGAGTCCTTTAAACTCCATCTTTTACTTTTTTCTGTAAAAACTCCCATCCTCAGCACTTTCTATCTTATTACTGGCATTGATTACATAGTAACTTGCATCACGGTTGTTTGTATTTCTTCTTATTTCCCCCTTTAGAAAATCTCTATGACAGCATCAAGAACTGCTTTTTAATTTCTCATTATTTCTCCAGTATTGTCCAGAACAATACTTTGCATATACTAGATGCTTAATAATTATTAGTTGTACCTAATTAATCTGGCCCTTGGAAATGGATCTCACTTATTAGTACCAGAGATAAAATTTTTATTCGAAATACCTGAATTTGTTTTGCCAATAAATTTGACAATCTAGAAGACATGGATAAATTCCTAAAAACATATAACATATATAAATTCCTAGAAACATATAACATATATAACTAAGACTAATCATGAAGAAACAGAAAATCTGAGACTGATTACCAATAAGGAGATTGAATCAGTAATCAAAAATCTCCCAATAAACAAATGTAATTTCAATGTGGGCACTGCATTCCCTTATGCATTCTTACTGAAACGAAGAAAGGTAGTATTGTTATACCTAGACCAATGGGGGATGCCTGTTGTTTATGGCCCTCTTGAGCCTGCCCTGAAATATATGTTGAGTCCATGAATTTTCTTTGTTTCCACTGCTAAACCCCTAATCCAAACCACTGCCATCTGGCATCTGAACTACTGCACTGGCCGACCAACTGGTCTCCCTAGTTCCATCTTGATTCTTCAAATCTACCTACAACTTTGCAGCCAGAATAATTTTCTTAAAATGTGAATTTGATCTTTTTACTTCACTATTTAAATACTTAAAGGGTTCTTATTTTTCTTAGGATTAATAGAAACTCTGATTTATAAATAGGGTGACCATATAATTTAGCAACAAATTTGGGCACTTTGGATAGTAAGGGCATTATTAATCATTTTGCCAGATCAACAGGGCTTTCCAGGGCAACCCAGATGTATGTTCACCCTGCTTGAGAGATATTGCATGAAGTAGCCCCCTCAAAATGCTCCAGCCCTCACTAAGAGCCATTATTCTACCCAGTTTTCTTTCAATTCCTATAATACACTGTGTTTTTTCCCACCTCAGAGCTTTTGTGCATACCCATCTGTCTGTTTAAAAAACTCTGTCTCCAAATCTTTGCCTAACACTTATTCATGTTTCAAGTTATGCTATAAATAACACTCCTCAAAGAAGATTTCCTTGATTTTTCAAATAAAAACCACCTTCACCTTACCATCATTTCCTCAGATGACAGCTCAAACTTCTTTTATATTGCTACAATTTGTAATCTGTAACTTCTGCCTCTATCTTTTTACCATAATTACAGTTCCTTAGGTGCAGTATAACTAGTACCTAGCATAGGAGCTGGCTTATAGGAGAAGCTAAGTAAATATTTATTGAATGAATGAGAAAATGAATATTTTAAAAAAGAGAATTATAGAATAAATACTGTCACAGAAAGCATTGGTTTGATTTCAGACAGCTATTTTTATATAAAACACATCAAAAATAACATGGGAATGTCAATCTTTCCATATTTAAAGGGCATAGGTACTCTACTTGAAATGATATAAAATAAATATGCATAGTAGGAAAAAATCCACCAACCTAAACAAGAACCTTCTTGTAGAACTACTAGTTCACCAAAACAAACAAACAAACAAACAAAAAACCAAAACAGAACAAAAAGCAAGCAAAACACTAAAAATAGGTGGTAGAAAAACACCATTGCATTGATACCATAATAAATCTACATGACAGCAATATTTTGGTCTGAACAACACAAATGCTTAAATATCTATAAAGGAGTTTATGTTCCCATAATAACTGTGTAATCTAGTTACAACCCACACAGATTTTGGAACATATACTGGTTTAAGGCAAGATCCAATTAATATCAGATACGGCTTCTCTCACCATTAGGAGGACTGACACAGTGCCCAGTAAAGGTTTATTCTATTCCAGCGTACAGCAGTATACAAGAAAATAGAAAAAGTGCAAATAAGGTTTTCTTTAAAGAAAACGTAAAGACTTAAGGCATATATACTGATTTTAGGAGTCACATACAAATTAAAAAAAAAAAAAAAAGATTAATAAAAAGCGAGGCCCTGACAGAAAAACAATTAATGTAATTCTTATGGGTTTTTGGTCTCATGAAAAACTATAATCCTGAAACTATATTTTCATTTTGATTTGGGCTGAAATAAATGGCTTTTACTCTGCCTACATTGATCTTCCAACAGCTCATCAAATTCAATTGCATTTTCACACATCCAGGCCTCTGTGTCTACTGCCTAAACCATCCAATTATCAAATCAGTGGAAAGAATCTACAGGTGGACTTCTTTGTGTATTTCTTTTGATTTTGTTAGGGTTGCAGTTTCAGGATAATAGTTTTTTTATTAAGATTATCTCTCTCTGTTTAAATGATTAGCACTTCTCATGCTAATGGTATTACACAATCAGTCAGAGAAAATTCTTCAACAATGCAGGAATGACTAGAGAAAACAGATCTAGCCAGGCTTTCTGTTGATATAAGTACCATAGAGAAAGAAAGAAAAATAATAGACAAATACAAAAGACATAACAACCTTCCCTTATACTCTACAACAGATTTTCTCCTAAAATGAACCAAAGCAATAGAATCTCAAGTTAACTTCTAAGAAAAATCCCAGGACTGGGCTGGCTTCTGAATAATGTAAATAATAATAAATCCCAATCTGGAATCCAAAAAGCTTTCTACACCCTGTGATTTTTTTCCCCTCAAGAACCAAAGGGCTACTGACAATTCCTTCAATAAAGTGACTGTAAAGTACCCGTGTGTGAAAACTCTGGCAGTTGGGACTATTGACAATGACATTGTACATATTTGCTAAGGGAATAAAATATTGTTGTTTTTTTTTTAAAATTACGAATTGTTTGTACTATCTGACATTGTGTAAACATAACTTATCTATAAAACTTACAATGTTTTAGAGATTATATTTGAATAACAGCTTGGCACAGAGAGAGGAGCTATTCATAATTAGCAGAAATAGATTTCAATGTTTCAGAATGAAAATTAGTTAACTAATTTTTGGACTTTAGTTTCTTCTTAAAAAAAGGGTTAGAAATCTTAAAATGATTTCAGCAGTTCTGGGACTTCAAATCTTCAACAAAATTCACTGTGCCAATCAATACCAGGAACTACACAAAGAACCTGATAAGCCTTCCATTTTGAGCACTCTGTAAGTTTACATTTCTACTTGGTTTTCCGAATTCTCAAGAATACTTCTCCAAAAAAAAGAAAAAAAGTAATTTTAAGTGCGTTTTTTACACTCTGGTTTCATTTTCCAACAACTGTATACAAATAAAATATTATAAAATATTTCTTACACATATTTAATATTTTAAAAACATCCACCAATTGCTGGAAATGAGTAATAGGTACAAAGTATGATGCTTCTATTGCATTTTTAAGAATGTTGTAAGATTTTAAGTACATTTTAATACTTTCCCTCAAAAGATATCAATACTAATGTGAAACAATATTGTTTCCTGAACACTTTCAACAGATAACTTGCTACTAATAACTTGCTTGTTGATAAAATGATGTCTGATTTTAAGATGTCTTTCATCTGTATCCAAATGACCTTTGAGAAGCCTAACAAAGTGAGTGCTGATTTTTTTTTTTAGCTCATTTCCACTCAAAATAAACCACTACTTCTTATGGTTCATTAACTCAGACACTCATTTGTATACCTGGAGCTCCTTCCAAAATAAGGATAAAAAATTATCCTTATACTAAACCAAAGTGCTGACATATTACTTTCATACTTGGCAAAGAGAGAGGAAACACACACACGTGTGCATACAGACACTAATAAATAAACTTAGGGAAATTCACAGGGTTTACACACCTTCTTAACCTCCTGTAATTTAAGCTGCACACTCTTAAACATCTAGAGTATGAAAAATTCATTATCTTGTACATGTAAACCTTCTGAAAAAATTTTTTCCAACAACATAAAGAATAAGAAAAAATATTTGTAAAAATTAATAATGTTCACTTCCTTTTTGTAATATGGCCTCTTTTCCAAAGAATAAACAATAAGCATCTTACTATGAAATTCTTTTTAAGGAGGAAAATGAACTACAGAGCGTGTTTCCTACAGATTCAAGGCTCAAGCTTTTATTAAACAACAAAAATCATATATCCTTCTTAGTTTTTTACACTACAAAGCCACCTCCATGTCAAGAATTAATCCAAATATGGTGAAAGATGATAAACAAACATCTTAGGCTGTGATCATTCTGAAAGGTCAAGTAAGTGACAAAGATGAAAAGCTAAATCCCTAAAGAGATGCAAACAAATATTTCTGACATAATCAGTACAAATCTCTTAGAAAAAAGTAATGGCATATATATTGGAACAGACATTTCTTTAGTGAAAAAAATTCATATGGAAAGGCATTAGTAATATTAAACTTTGGGAATCACATTTTCAAAGCAGAAAACTCTCTTCAAGTTATTCCTGGAATTGAATCAAAACATTTCTCTTGAACCAAATAGTCAAGTCTTTATTGTAAAGCTTATACTTAAAGACCTTTAATTTAGTAGGCCAGGCATCTCTAATACATTATGAATTTGGGTATTTAACAGTTGGATTTGAGAACAGAGAAAATTGTGGACACCAGTTTAATGCGTACAAAGCTTAAAACCAAAAAAAACAGGAAATTCAGAGCTAAGTGTAAAACTATCTGTAGGGCTTCCCTGGTGGCGCGGTGGTTGAGAGTCCGCCTGCCGATGCAGGGGATACAGGTTCGTGCCCCGGTCTGGGAAGATCCCACATGCTGCGGAGCAGCTGGGCCCGTGAGCCATGCCCGCTGAGCCTGCGCGTCCGGAACCTGTGCTTCGCAAAAAGAGAGGCCACAACAGTGAGAGGGCCCCGTACCGCAAAAAAAAAAAAAAAAAAAAAAAAAAAAACTATCTGTAACCTGCTCCACTAAGTGTTTTGGGATCTTTTAATAAAAGCTATTACAAACTTTATATATTACAAAGAAAAGACATAATGATCATTGTATTTCCTTGATTTTTTTTGTTAAGCAATAAGCTTGGTTAATATCATAATTACCTTGAACTTTATTTCCTGGTTTAAAGAATTGTTGGAACTATCAACTGCACAGGTCTCCATTACATGTTAGTTCATGGTTAATAGTCCTCCAAATAAACCTGGACGTAATAAAGTTGATTTCGATAAAATTGAAACTTATCAAGTTTAAATCGTTGTTATTCACTGGCATTCTTTAATTGCACCAATATATTTATTACATATTACTGTTAGCAGAGCGTTTGGCACACAATAAGGACTCTATAAATGTGAGGGCTATTGTTAACCTTTATAATCATTATCATTATTAGATAGGTATAAATAGACATTTTGTACATAATTTAAATTATGTGTTGAGATATATTTTATGAGTTTTCTCTGTATCAGATTATATGTATAAATTATAGTCAGATAATTTATTTGACAGCTCATGTTTCCACCTTATAAAATATTTAGATATGTAAAATATCACTAGAGTATTCAGTATTTTTTACTTTTATAAAAAAATCACTTTTCAATTGTTCACTTAACAACCCTCAACTAACCATTTCTTTCAGCTCTAAGATTCTACAGTATTACCATCTGTATGTCCGGGAACCTACTTTTGTCTTAGGGCTGACATAGTATGCTTCAATGACCTAATTCTGAATCAGTAGGCTCTGACAGTCCCAGAGTTCTAATTTGGATTCAAAGAAAAATTATACCTCTCTAGGAGGAGATATGCATTGTAAAGTTCTGTATTATAAAAAGAAATCTCCTCTAGGTGAAAGCTTGGGTAAGCAGAAAAACAAAGACTTTTCTTTGATCATTCTTATCTGTTGGAAAGGATTATGCCTCTGAAAAAACAACACCCACACATTCAGCAAGGTGAAAGGGTTTGCAACACAGTGTATCTTGGCCAAAAGTACTTATTTAGGGATCATATTAATCTTTGTGATCCTGTAACAGAGAATCTAAGACTGGCTCTACAAAAAGAGTAACATTAAAAATTGAGCATGCCAAGATGATCAAATGTGATAACATCAAAGGAAACACAATTATTACTTCTTCCTCTAAAATAGAGGAAGTGTAAAATAGGAAGACTATAATTGCTTTGTGACAGATATGTTTAAAAGAAACAGGAAACCTTTTTTTCATCCATTTAGTATATATTTATTGGACGCCTCATATATGTTAAGCATAGGGATTTAATAGCAATGTTAAATTGGCTTTACCCTTATAATCTTGTATGTATTAATCCATTCATCAAACAACTGCATTGCAGGTGGTGTGCAAAGTGTTAAAGGTGCAGGAAAAGGTAGGATTTCTGCGTTCACCATAATGCCAACAGGTGTTTCACAAAAAAGGATATTGAAATCACCAAAAACATATAAACTTGTTTAACTTCATAAGACAGCAAGGAATTGTACCAGTTCACTAGATGGATTAAATTTAAAAAGACACAGGATACCAAGTCCTTGCAAGAATGTGGAATAATTGGAGCTCTGACACTGCTGGTAAGAATGTAAATTGTTACAACCATTTTAACAAAACTATTCAGCTGTAGTAACTAAAGCTGAACACACATATATATATGCTCTGACTCTGTGATGTATTATACAAATGTACTCCTGGTGTGTGTGTGTGTGTGTGTGTGTGTGTGTCCATCCTCTGGCTCTGTAACATACAAATGTACGGGGTGGGGGGGCCTGTGTGTCAGAAATGCAGGCATATATTCACCAAAAGATGCACACAAGAATACTCAGAGTAAGTTACTGTAATAACACAGAGTTAGCAATTCCACTAATGATACAATTGATAACTAAATTGTGCTTTAGTGAAATGCTAAACAGCCATGAGAATGAACAAATGAAAGATGCAGCAACATCAGTGAATTTTATTAGCATAATGTTAAATAAAAAGAAGCTATACTCTAAAGAATATCTATTGTGTGATTCTATTTAAACACAATTCAAAAATAGGCAAACTAGGAGGAAGGCAATGGTGGAAGAGAGGAATACAGGAGACTCCTGGTGTGTTTGGAATGATCTGTGTCTTGATCAGGAAGCTGGCTACATGGATGACTTCACTTTCTGATCTTTTATTGCACTAGACACTTATCACTTGTGACTCTTCTGTGACAAATTTACTTAAAAATTTGTAAATTGCACTGAGCGCCCCCATTTTTGATTGAAGAGGAGCATACTGTAGGCAAGTGAAGACAAGGGGAAACATTACGATAAGTATGATGAATAGAGTAACGAGGTTGTCACTACCTTCTGGCAGTTTTCTACTGTGTTTGCCACAGGCCCTCATTACCTCATATATGGACACCTGTGGTACTCACCTACTCTTTCTGATCAAGTCCCTTAACTTTTTAATTTATTTACACATCTCAGTGAAACCTATTTTTTGATAAATCTTTTAATCATTGCTTTACCCATGTCATCGCCCCGCTTGAAAATGATTGCTTACTCCTCATTGCTTGTACTGTAAAATCTAACTCCTTAGCCAAACATACAATGCCTTCCATTAATTTCACCAAAATCTGAATTCAAATGACTTCTCATACATTACCTACCTTGAATCACCTATATAACTTAATAATAACAGTATCAAATTATGGTTAAGGGCACAGACCCAAGATCTCTTACTTTGTTACCTTGGCAAATTACTTGATCTCTCTGTGCCTCAGTTTTCTTGTCTGCAAAATGGGGATACTACTAGTACCTATAACACCAACCTCACAGAGTTTTTGTGGGGATGAAATGAGTTAATACCTACAGAGCATCTGAAGAGTAAATCAATAGGTATTGACTATTATTTTTTCATTATGTTAATCATCTAAAATGGCTGCCAAACAAGACATAGTCAATCCTGCCTTGTCACTTGGCTCATGGCATTCTTCCTAAATATGGAAAGCCCTTGCTCCATCCTCTCTTCCCTCTCAATCTCTCATCTTTCCTTTAAACTATCATTTCATTATTAAAGCTTCTGGCCACCTTAATAAAAGGGAGGTCTTTTTAGAAGTCCCTCTGTGCCAGCCATTCATCACATGTTCTTTTGCTTTTGTTTTTTAATATACACTGTCTTCGTGTCTTGATTTTAAGGTATTTGAAGTAAATACAATCACTAACTGGTCTTTTTACCTCCAGCAACAAAAGCCAATTGAAATTCAAGTGTGTTTCATTACTTAGTAAATCATGTGTATAGTAAATTTCACTGTGAAAACTCATTATCTTTTTTTGATCAGCTTTATTGAATTATAATTGAAAAGAAAATTGTAAGACAAAGTGTACATTGTGATGATTTGATATATGTATACATTGTAAAATGATTCCCACCATCTAGTTAATTAACACATCCGTCACCTTATTTATTTAGAACACTTAAGTTCTATTCTCTTAGCAAATTTCAATTATCTAATACAGTATTTTCAACTGTAATCATCATGTTCTATGTTAGATCCTCATACTTCATTCACCTTAGCGATGAAAGTTTATATCCTTTTGGCAACCTTTCTCTATTACCTCCACCCCCCAAATCAATATACAAAAATCAGCTGCATTTCTATAAATAATGAACTATCAGAAAGAGAAATTAAGAAAACAATTCCACTTACAGTTACATTAAAAAGGATAAAATACCTAGGAATAAATTTAACTGAACAGGTGAAAGACAAATTATAAAAACATTGATGAAAGAAATTGAAGAAGACCCAAATAAATGGAAAGATATTCTGTGCTTATGGCTTGGAAGGATTACTATTGTTAAAATGTCCATACTACCCAAAGCTATCTACAGATTTAATGAAATTCCTATCAAATTTCCAAAGGCGTTTTTAACAGAAAGAGAAAAATCAATCCTAAAATTTGTATGGAAACATAAAAGACCTCTGAATAGCTAAATAAAAATTGAAAACAGAAGTACAAAGCTAGAGGCATCACACTTCCTGATTACAAACTATATTACAAAGCTACAGTAATCAAAACAGTATGGCATTAGACTAAAAACAGACACATAGATCAATGGAACAGAGTAGAGAGCCCCAAAATAAAGCCACACACATATGGTCAATTAACTTATGGCAAAAAAAGCCAAGAATATTAAATGGGGAAAGGACAGTCTCTTCAATATGGTGTTAAGAAAAACAGATAGCCACAAACAAAAGAATGAAACTGCACCCCTATCATACACCACTCAGAAAAATCAACACAAAATGAATTAGATTTGAAAGTAAACCCGGAAACCACAAAACTCCTAGGAGAAAACAACAACAACACCAAAAAAAAACATAGGAGGTAAGCTCCTTGACATCAGTATTGAGAATCATTTTTTGGATTTGACACTAAAAGCAAAGGTAACAAAAGCAAAAATAAACAGGTGGAGCTACATCAAACTAAAAAGCTTCTGCACAGCAAAGGAAACCATCAACAAAATGAAAAGGCAACCTATAGAATGGAAAAAATATTTTAAATCATATATATGAAAAAAGATTAATATCCAAAATATATAACTTACATAACTCAATAGGAATAAAACCCCAAACCATCTGATTAAAAAAATATTCAGGGGGGTTTCCCTGGTGGTGCAGTGGTTGAGAGTCCATCTGCTGATGCAGGGGACACGGGTTCGTGCCCCGGTCTGGGAAGATCCCATGTGCCATGGAGCGGCTAGGCCCGTGAGCCATGGCCGCCGAGCCTGCGCATCTGGAGCCTGTCCTCCACAACAGGAGAGGCCACAACAGTGAGAGGTCTGCATACCACAAAAAAAAAAAATAATAAAAATTTTAAAAAGTCAGAGGAACTGAATAGAAAAACAGGTACATGAAAGAGTGCTCAACATCACTAACCATCAGGGAAATGCAAGTCAAATCCACAGTGAAATATGACATCACACATGTTAGAATAGCTATTACTATAAAGGCAAGAGATGTTGGTAAGGATATGGAAAAAAGGGAATCTCTGTGTACTGTTGGTAGGAATGTAAATTGCTGTAGCTACTATGGAAAACAATATAGAAGTTTCTAGAAAAATAAAAATAAGACTACCATATGATCCGGCAATCCCACTACTGGATATACACCCAAAAAAACTGAAAATAGGATACTGAAGAGTGAACATCTGTACCCACATGTTCACTTCAGTGTTACTCACAATAGCCAAGATATGGAAACAATCTAAGTGTCCATCAACAGATGACTGGATAAAGAACATATAATGCATGCACGCACGCACACACACACACACACACACACACACAGGAATATTATTCAGCTACGAAAAAGAAAAAAATGTGCCATTTGTGACAACATGGATGAACCTCAAGGGCATTATGCTAAGTGAAATAGGCCAAAGGCAAATACTGCATGGTATCACTTATTTATGGAATATTTTTTTTAAAAAGTCAAACTCATAGAAACAGGGTAGAAAACAGATTATCTTTTATATGACTAACAAATTTTTGTTAACTAATGATTTCTTTTCTAAATATGATTTCATAAAGAAAATTTATTTTCTTTTACTTCATTATGACAGATTATGTAAGTATAATATTGAATTACCTAATTTTACCCAAAAAATCCCTTTAAAATTTAATTTAAAATTATATGTATTTTCCAACTATACAGTGTTAAATTTTATCCTAATCTATATCATGAAATAGAATCTTTTCCCTATAAAGTGAGCAGAATAGTCAATTGCTCATTTAAATTGCTCATTTAATCTCATGAGTTGGAGATTTATTTCTACATCTTTGATAGCAAGATAGAATTATATAAAATATTTTAAACATAATGAATAATGTCTATTCTTTGGGGCACTTTTTATTTGAAGATAATAATGAATCACCTGTGAGATGCTGATTATTAAAGGAGTGATGAATCACCTGTGAGATGCTGATTATTAAAGGAGTGATAAGCTTCATAAGAACACTATTAACTGCTTAAGAAAGAGGAGGGAAGCTGATTAAAGGAACTGTCCATACAGCCATTGGACTGTGATGTGGCCACAGTAATTCATAGGTTAAGAGGATCAAATCCACCCAACACATGCCAGCTGCCCTTTGCTCTTCTGTGATGCTTTCTCAAGGCAGTAGGAAAAACAAAATTTTAGAAAAAAAATGGAGAAATATGTATAAAATTCTGTAAAAGCACCAGAATCTACAAAGAGTACAACAGCATGTATTCTACAAAAGCACAACTTTATAAAAGTTGCCTTAAATAGTTCCGAACAACAAGCTTAGTGAGTTGTTCCTTAAGCTTCCTCAGAAAAGCTCATAGCTGGGGCTACTGTTAGTTAGTCCAAGCAGCTCTCATCAGGAGAACTTCAAAGGGTCTCCACAGCCATCCGCAGTGCTCTAGGAAGCTCCAAAGTCTGTCTTTTTACCAAACCATTTACAAGGTTTGGAAACATTGATAACACCTTTCATCTTTTCAGTTCCTCTGTGGTTAATCATGTTTTTGTTCGATTCCATGTTCAGTCCAGTACCATTTTCTGCAAATCTGCTTTGTAGGCAAGCATGTGAATTTAGTAAGCTTTACCAGTGTTCTTCAAGTTCAATGACAAAAAATCTGAAGGCAAACATACACATCTTCAGATCCAATTCAAGCATTTACATAAACAGAATTTGAAACATTGTGTTGCAGACTTGAGTTCTTTCCTATTTATAGGCTAGACAAAACAGTCTAGAAAAATAAAACTGCTTCAATCCATTTACACTAGATTTTAGGGATTTTAAAACTTAAGAAACAGTGAATCTTTCAACTTCTGATTGACCTTGTGATAAAGATGCAAAGAGAAGGAACAGGGTGTAACAGGGATAGCCTTCAGAGGCTGCCCACCTGGCACCTGAAAAATCGTTTGATCTAGACCATAATGCCAAAAATTTTGAGCTTGAGGTCTATCCATTCATTTATTCCATAATTCAAAGATAAATAACAGAGAAACTTTGGTTTACCAGACACAATGCTGAGAGCAGGAAGGGTGCTAGAACTATTAAGTCCAATAAAATTCTAAACCACTTTTAAGAAATCCATACATTTGTCAGCAAAGAACACCAAATAATAAATAAACAGCAAAGCTTATGAAGAGTGCTATGAAAGTGAGAGGTATAAAAATCTACTGGCAATGAAGAGAAGAAAATAATTCCCCTTAGTGAATTGTGAAAGGCTTCAAGGAGTGGAGGATTCTTGAGGATACTCAGAAATTTGCCAGGGAAAGAAGAGATGTGGAGTGGGGGGAAGGCCAGAATACCAAGTAAAAGGGAAAGAAGGAATAAAGGCAGAGAGACCTGAGAAAAGGGGAGGAGTTTCATGTGACTACAGTAGCGAGTTTAAGAAAGAAAATTGGAAAAGATTTTGAAGGTCCATTTTTGCTTCACTGATAAATTAGGATTTTACCCTATTGACAATAGAATGATAATGAAGGGGCTGCAGCAAAGGAGTAAAAAAATAACAACTCTGCCAGTAGTAAGTAAGTTGAGCTGACGTGGTAGAGACTGGGTGAGGGCAAAGTTTATTCAAGAAGCTACTGTGCTTGTCCAGGTGGAAATGATAAACACTTGAGAATCATGATGGCGTTATCTCTGGGTTAATTCCAGATATCCTGAGTAGCGCAAACTTTTATCATTCAAAATTTGCAAATATTTCCTCCCATTCCATTGTTTGCCTTTTCATTTTGTTTATGGTTTCCTTTGTTGTGCAAAAAGATGCCCAGCCTTTATTTAAAAGAGACTCATTTGCTAATTTTAAAATGTTGGTCTGAGTGGCAGAGACCTGCTGGGATACTATCCAGGGGCAGAGGCTGTGGGTGCCATCTTTCTGCTCTCCTTCTGCTTCACTAAAGCTGGCAGTTGCCATCTTTTTTTCTTTTCATTTCAAGCAGGTGCCATCTTTATACTGAAGACAGCGGGAGCCATCTTTTTTTTTTTTCTTTTTTTAGAGGGTGCCATTTTTGTACTGTCCTTCTGAAACACACCAGGGTGCCCGTAACTCCTGAAGGAAAGCTTCTACACGTGTTTGGTGCCCCAGTTTTTATATCAGGTACCCTAGTTTTTGTGGCTATCATCCAGAGAACACCTCTTGATTGCCTGGCTCTAGAGACTGGGGGAGCCTTGTGTTCCTGGGTCCCATGGGACTGTAACAATTGGAGAGACAGTTCTTGGCAAGCTGCCATTCCCAGGGCACTGCACAGATAGCAGACTGAAACGTGCCCAGTCTTTCTGAGAAAGAGGCCTAGTTGTGTATCCAGAAGTTTGGCCTGTGAGGCAGGCTTCTGGTTTGGCATACTTAAAGGGGCCAACAGAGATGCTGTCAGGGAACTGATGCTGTGGATATAATCTTTGCACTCTTCCTCTGCTTCATTCCTGTTCACTGGTATCTTCCAGAAAGGGGCTTATATCCTTGTATGGTGCCTTGATTTTTGCAGCTGCTGCCAAATGACACCTATACATCACCTGAAACTGATGGCCAGCAGACTTTACACATGTCATCCAACAGGACTGTATATATTTGTGTACTCTCAAAAATGCTGCCTGAGGGTCTGGCTTCCAATCAGCCTGAATCTAGTTGATGACTGAGAGCCTCCCCTTTGGGACAATAACTGGTCTTGGCACACCCGCAACACTGGGAGCTATTAAAAATAAAATAGGATGCTTGGACAATCACAAAGGTTTGGGAGACAGCCAAGAGCTAGAGCAAATTTGAACACTAAGGTTTGTCTACACAAGGCCAACACTTCAAAAATGGGAGAGGTGGCTGTTTCATCTAATGCATAGAAACTAACACAGAGAATCAAGCAAAATGAAGAAAGAGAGAATGAAAGAATAAGATAAAACCTAAAAAAAAAAACCTTAATGAAACAGACATAAGTAACTTACTAGATAAAAAGTTCAAAGTAATGATCATAAAGACACTTAGCAAACTTGGGAGCAGACTGGATGGAACACAGTGAAAAATTCACAAAAAGATAAAAAAATAGAAAATACAAGTACTAAAAAGAACTGAAGAATACCATAAGTGAACTGAAAAATACACTAGAAGGTTCAACAGCGGACCAGATAAAGCAGAAGAAGAAAATCAATGAACTTGAAGACAGGACAAAGAAACTCATCCAATCAGAGAAGCAAGAAGGAAAAAGAATGAAAGAAAGTGAAGATAGTTTAAGGGACCTATAGGACAACAGCAAGTGAAATGACATTTGCATTATAGGAGTCCCAGGAGGAGAAGAGAGAGAAAGGAGCAGAACACTTATTGGATGAAATCATGGCTGAAAACTTCCCTAATCTGGTGAAGAAGCAGACATTCAGATCCAGGAAACCCAGATGGTACCAAATAAGATGAACCCCAACAGACTTACACCAAGAAACATAATTAAAAATGTCAAAGGTTAAGGACAACCAGAGAATCTTAAAAGCAGCAAGAGAAAACCAATTTGTTACACACACAAGACTATCAGCAGATTTTTCTGCAGAAACTTTGCAGGCCAGAAGGGAGTCACGTGATATATTAAAAGTGCTGAAAGAAAAAATACTTCAAACCAAGAATACTCTACCCAACAAAATTATCAATCAGAATTAAAGGAGAAATAAATAGCTTTACAGATAAGCAAAAGCTAAGTGCGTTCGTCACCATTAAACTGGCATTACAGGAAATGTTAAAGTGACTTCTTTAAACTGAAAGAAAAAGGTGTTAATTAGTAACAAGAAAAAATATGAAAATATAAATCTCACTGGTAAAGGTAAATATATAGTAAAGATAGTGAATTAATCACTTATAAAACTAGTATGAAGGTTAAAAGACAAAGTACTAAAAATAACTATAATTATATATGATAATTTGTTAAGGAATTCACCAGAGAAAAAGATGTAAGATGTGACATCAAAAATATAAAACATGGGTGGGGGGAGTGTAAAAATATAGAACTTTAGAATGCATTCAAACTCAACTTTTTATCAACTTAAAATAAACAGTTGTAAATATAAATTGTTATATTTAAGCTTCATGGTAACCACAAAGGAAAAAGCTATTGTAAATTCACAAAAGATAATTAGAAAGGAATCTAAGTATACCACTAAAGAAAGTCATCAAACCACAAAGGAAGAGAACAAGAGAAGAAAAAAGGAACAGAGGAACTACAAAACAGCCAGAAAACAATTAACAAAATGGAAATAGGTACATAACTATCAATAATTACTTTAAATGTAAATGAACTAGATTCTCCAATCAAAGACACAGAGTGGTTAAATGAATAAAAACACAAGACTCACCTTGTGATAAACCATAATGGAAAAAAAATATGAAAATGAATGTGTGTGTGTATATATATTATACATATATATGTAACTGAATCACTTTGCTGTGCAGTAGAAATTAATACAACTTTGTAAATCAACTATAGTTCAATAAAATAAAATTTTAAAAAAGACTCATCTGTATCCTGCCTACAAGAGTCTCACTTCACACTTAAGGACACACAAACTGAAACTGAAGGAATGGAAAAAGATATTCCATGCAAATGGAAACCAAAAGAAAGCTAAGGTAGTTACACTTATGTCAGACAAAATATACTTTAAAATAAAAGACAAAGAAAGGCATTACATAATGATAAAGGGGTCAATCACACAAAGAGGATTAAATATTTGTAAATATTTATGCACCCAACATAGAAACATCTAAATATATAAAGCAAATATTAACAAACCTAAAGGAAGAAAATAATAATAGGCAACTTTAATACCCCACTTCCAACAATGGATAGATCATCCAGACAGAAAATCAATAAGGAAACATTGGCCTTAAGTGGCACATTAGATGAGATGAACTTAACAGATCTACACAGAACAGTACATCCAAAAGCAGCAGAATAGCCATTCTCTCAAGTGCACATGGAACATTCTCCAAGATAGATCACATTAGGCCACACAATAAGTCTTAACTAACTTAAGAAGACTGAAATCACATCAAGGATCTTTTTTCACCAAAATGGTATTGAAGTAGAAACCAATTACAAGAAGAAAACTAGAAATTTCACAAATATGTGTAAATTACAAAACAAGCTACTGAACAACCAATGGGTCAACAAAGAAATCAAAAGAGAAATTAAAAAAAAATATCTTGAGACAAATGAAAATGGAAATACAACATACCAAAACTTATGGGATGTGGCAAAAGTAGTTTTAAAAATGAAGGTCATGCAATAAACGCCCATCTCAAGAAAGAATAAATATCCTAAATAGACAACCTAACTTTACAACTCAAGAAACTAGAAAAAGAACAAAATTTAGCAGAAGGAAAGACATAACAAAAATCAGAGCAGAAATAAAATAGAGAGCAAAAAGACAATATAAAATATCAATGAAACAAAAAATTAGTTCTTGAAAAGTTAAAATTGAGAGGACTCAAATATATAAAATCAGAAATGAAAGAGGCGACATTACAACTGATACCACAGAAAAACAAAGTATTATAAGGGACTACTATGGACAATTATATACCAACAAACTGGATAACCTAGAAGTCATGGGTAAATTCCTAGAAATACAACCACCCAAGACTGAATCACAAATAAATGGAACATCTGAGCAGACTGATTACCAGTAAGGAGATTGAATCAGTAATCAAAAACCTCCCAACAAACAAAAGTCCAGGACCAGGTTGCTTCACTGGTGAATTCTAACAAATGTTCAAAGAAAAATTAATACTAATTTTTCTCAAACTCTTCCAAAACACAGAAGTGGAGGGAACACTTCTAAACTCATTTCATGAGGACAATTTTACCCTGATACTAAAACCAGACAAAGACACCAAAAGAAAGGAAAATTATAGGCTAATATCCCTGATAAACACAGATCTAAAAATCCTCAACAAAATATTTGCAAACTGAATTCAACAATACATTAAAAGGATCATACACCATAATCAAGTGGGACTTAATTCCAGAGGTGCAAGGATGATTCAGTATCCACAAGTCAATCAATGTGATAAACCACTTTAACAAAATGAAGGATAAAAACATATGATCAGCTCAGTAAATGCAGAAAAAACATTTGACAAAATGTAAACATTTTATTTATGATAAAAGCTCTCAAGCAAGTAGGTACAGAGGGAACCTACCTCAACATAATAAATATCACATATGACAGTTCCACAGCTAATGGCATATTCAATGGTAAAAAGAGGAAAGCTTTTCTTCTAAGATCAGGAACAAGACAAAGATGCCCACTCTCACCGCTATTGTACAACATAGTATTGGAAGATTTAATCAGACAGCAATCAGACAAGAAACTTAAATAAAAAGCATGCAAATTGGAAAAAAAAAAAGTAAAACTTTCACTATATTCAGATGACATAATTTTATACAGTCATCTTTTGGTATCCATGTGGAATTGGTTCTAGGCTCCAGCCCTCACCAAAATCTGTGAATGCTCAACTCCCATATATAAAATGGCATAGTATTTTCATGTAAACTATGTACATTCTCCCATATATATAAATCATCTCTAAATTACTTACAATACCTAATACAATGTAAATGCTATGTAAATAGTTCTAGGTATGATGTAAATAGTTGCGGGTGCATGACAAATTTAAGTTTTGCTTTTTGGAACTTTCTTTTTTTTTTTTTTTTTT
>NW_020172733.1:1009449-1021841 GCF_003031525.2 Neophocaena asiaeorientalis asiaeorientalis | reverse complement strand
TTTTTTTTTTTTTTTTTTTTTTTTTACTTTCAATCCACGGTTGAATCTGCAGTTACAGAACTGGTGTATACAGACAGTCAATTGTATATAGAAAATTCTAAAGACACCACCAAAAATTGTTAGAACTAATAAATAAATTCAGTAAAGTTGCAGGATACAAAATCAATACACAGAAATCAGTTGCATTTCTACACAGTATTAATGAACTATCTGAAAGACAAATGAAGAAAACAATCATGTTTACAACTGCATCAAAAAGAATAAAATACCTAGAAATAAATTTAACTGAACAAGTGAAAGGCCTGTACACTGAAAACTATAGGACTTTGAGGAAAGAAATTGAAGAACACAAATAAATGGAAAGATATTCTGTGCTCATGGATTAGGAGAATTACTGTTGTTAAAATGTCCATACTACCCAAAGCAATCTACAGATTCAAACAGCATTTTTCAGAGAAAAAGAAAAATCAATCCTAAAATTTGTATGGAATCACAAAAGACCTCAAATAGCCAAAGTAATCTTAAGTGATCTTAACCTTTGCTTGAGCAAAGGCGAAGACATCACACTCTCTGATTAAAAACTCTATTACAAAGCTATAGTAATCAAAACAGTATGGTACTAATATAAAAAAACAGTCACATTGATTAACAGAATAGAAAGCCCAGAAATAAACCCATGCATATATATAATCAATTACTGTACAACAAAGGAGCTAAGAATATACAATGGGAAAAGGACAGTCTCTTCAGTAAATGGTTCTGGGAAAACTGGACAGCCACATGCAAAAGTATCAAATCGGACTCTTGTCTTACACTATACACAAAGATTAATGCAAAATGGATTAAAGACTTGAATGTAAAATCTTAAAAACCATAAAACTCCAAGAAGAAAGCATAGGCAATATGGTTCTTGATGCTGGTCTTGGCAACAATTTTGGGGGGATTTGACACCAAAAGCAAAGGGAATAAAAGTGAAAATAAACAAATGGGAATACATCAAACTAAAAAGCTTCTGAACAGCAAAGGAGAAAAAGCAAAAAGGCAACTTACTGAATGGGAGAAAATGTTTGCAAATCATATACTTGATAAGGGGTTAATATCCAAAACATATATAGAATGCCTACAACTCAGCTAAAAATCAAACAATCTACTTAAAATATGGGCAGAGGAAGTAAACACATATTTTTTTACAAAGAAGACATACAGATAGCCAATAAGTACATGAAAAGATGCTCAACATCACTAAACAACAGGGAAATGTAAATCAAAACCACAATGAGATATCACTTCACATCTGTTAGAATAACTATTATCAGAAAGACAAGAGATAACAAATGTTGGCCAAAATGTAGAGGAAAGTGAACCCTTGTGCACTATTGATGGGAACGTAAATGGTGCAGTCACTATGAAAAACATTATGAAGTTTCCTCAAAAAATTAAAAATAGAATTACCATATGATCCAAAAATTTCACTCTGGGTATTTATCCAAAGAAAATAAAAACACTAATTCAAAAAGATGTATGCACCACCATGTTTACTGCAGCATTATTTACAATAGCCAAGATATGTAAACAACATATATGTCCATGGATATATGAATGGATAAAGAAACTGTGATATATATATATATATATATATATATGTATATCAGCTAAGTGAAATAAGTCAGACAGAGAAAAACAGATACAATAGGATCTAACTGATATGTAGAATCTGAAAAAAAAAAACCTCATAGATACAGCGAACAGCTTGTTCAGTGGTTCTCAAACCTGGGGGTGAGGGGTAGAGGAAATGGGTGAAGGGAGTCTAAAGGTACAAACTTCCAGTCATAAAATAAATACATCATGGGGATGTAATGTACAGCATGGTGACTATAGTTATAATACTGTGCTGCATATTTGAAAGCTGCTAAGACAGTAGATCTTATAACTTCTCATCACAGGAAAAAATTCTATAACTGTATGGTGACGATTTCAACTAGACTTATTGTGGTGATCGTTTTACAATATATACAAAATATCAAATCACTGTCATATACCTGAAACTAATATAATGTTGTATGTCAATTATACCTAATAAAAATCACCTAAATAAAAATAAATGTTATAAGTGCTCTGTTGAGGATTTTTGTAGCAGGGAACAAAAGGGGAAAGGGGAGCCACAGTTAGACCTTCTGACAGGGACATCACATGCAGTTATGTAGTGCGCAAACTGCATAGTCATATGTGGTGACCCTGTTTACTTTCTCAGAAGCTTAGTACTCAAAAAAAAGAAATCAAAGCTCATACCTTATAAATTTAAAACAGATAAAGCAGTGCTTAACACACTAAATCTCAAGGTTTTAAAGACCTTTCCAGCCTTTCTTTTGTAAGCTAAAATAAAACTACATTTTAAACAAAAGTGTATCTATCAATAATGGAAACTCAGTGGAGTGGCAAAATACTATGATTAACTGGATAGAAAATTTGAGGGACTAGCTATTGTTACCCTCATAGTTATAGGCACAAAACTGGGAATAAGAAAAATTGAGAAACGTTTGTGAGATAACCCAGCTCAAATTCAAGGCCGAGACCCAAGTTCAAGGCCGAGACCCAAGTTCAAGGCCTGCACCTCCTCCTGAAACCACATTGCTATGTTACATCCACAGATTCTACTCTTTTACTAACCCCTTATCATGTCTCAAAATGAATTGAACTACCTGTAGGACAATGGGAAAATTAGAATAAATCCATAGTGTCATTCCACTCAGACAAGATGGTGATGTCCATTTACACTCATAACAATTGAAAGAGTAGTTTCACATAAAGGCCTGCCTTGCCTTGTATAGACAGAAAATAGGACCTCTACACCACGGGCTACTTAAGAGCAGAGTCTTCTTTCCACAACATAGGGTATGCCACCTGACACATATAGGCAGTTAGTAAAATACTTGTTGAATGACTGAATTAAATCATAAGTGTAAAGTTTTCTCCCACAGCCCTTTCTGCATCTGAGGTCCATATGAGTGGGTGAAATGTACAACTTAAAACTTTCTACATTTACTCATTCAAACTGTGGTGCCTATGGAAATGGGAATGGCTGAAAGCTGGAGAGAGTGATCTGAATTCTTCAAAAAGAAAAATACAACTCCCCTTCCTCTCCCTGCATTGTCTATCTGCTTTGGAGAGCAAAACTGCTTGCATAAGCTGAATGAGACACATCAGGCTCTGATAGCAGGTTCCAAGAATCTGCCCTGTGCCAAGCACTATGTGCACACAATAAGTATGAATGGCATAGAAACTGAGGCACAGCTGGCTTATTCAAGGCCACACGTTTTAAAAGGCAGGATAGGAATTCCAGCCAGATCTCCTTGATTTCAGAATTCATGCTCTTACTGCACCACAGTACTTTTCAAGATACATTAAATTATACAATTTATATAATGACAATCATGTATTACAAATGTAATCATGATTACAAAACTCATTACAATGTACTTCTTTACTTGCATTAACAAGATTGCTTTCTTTCCTAATTCTTTCAGACAATCAGTCAATGTTATTTGAACAGTTAAAATACACTTTAAAGATGTGTGAGGATAATATTTTATTGACAAATTCAGTGATATGTTTGAATTAAATAGCAATTTGTCAAAAATTCTAATTGCCCACCAGATTTACAAGTGACCTACAAAACTTGTAAATGCTTCTAATGCATAAACAAATTAGCATGGCTGCTTTATGAAGTGATAAATTACACTGTGCCATCAGGCACATACAGGGGTGCCACATTGAAGAACTGATTCAAAAGCATTCCTGAATGTTTAGGTCTGATCTGCATTTAAATTTCCTGTGTTAATAGCTACAACAAAACTATGCAGAGTCTTGGGCAAATAAACATGATAACCACCAAAGATTGACACTTTAGTGGAGGAGAAAGTAGTGATAGAGAATGCAGAATGTCTACCATTACAGAACTAAAAGAAATTGTAGTTGGCAGTCTGGAATAGTTAAGAAGTTCTTGTAGAGATGTTTGTAAAGTTCTTTCTGCTAGTACTAAACTCAGTACTTTCTAGAAAGTGCTACACTGACATTATTCCATGTGGGAATTGTTTCTAAAGTAAATGGAAATGTCTTGTGTGTTGCATTTCATAATGAATTTCGAACTAAATAAATAGAATAGATTTTAATGTATACACTAAAGAAAACTGTGCTTTCTGCTTCAAACTGTTCTTCTCAAAGACTTCACAGCACTCCACCCCAACTCCCTGGTCTCCAGAAGCTGAAAGAAGGATGGACTTTCCTGTCACAGTCACAGGGCGTTGGTAGGAACTCAGGAAGGGGGTTGGGGGAGGGAGAAGAAAATGTGAACAAAGAGCCATGAATGACTATCCTCCCCTCTATTCACTTTCTCACTTAGGGGTTATAGTTGTGTAGCCCACTATCAGCATCACAGAAATAATAATAGAGGAATAGTTGCTGACGGCAGCAGTGAACTTTGACTCTCAACTCCCTCCCACATACCCCTCAGGCATCCTAACATGATGATAAGGACTGTAATGGTATTGCCTGCATAAAGTTGTTTCAAAGCCTCTGATAGTATCAAGGATCTTCTGTGGTCCTTTGAGCCTTGAAAGGGTGAAAAACAGCTTGTAAAAGATGCTTTTATTCAGATGTAGACTCTGGTGAATTCCTGGTCTATGTGAACTTCTGTGATGTTTCAAAATGTCTTTAACAACATCTGTCTTTTCAGTCTCCGGTGATACTTTGACACCTAATGTAACTGAACTATCACAACTGATGTCTTTTCTGAATCTACACACATAAGTATTTTAACAAATGTGGACGTGTAAACATCTAGAAACTGGTAAACATGACTGCTCATGGAGACTGGCTCCAAAAATAAATTTGCCTTGTATTATGTGAAAAATATGACATGGGTTTACCTCATGACTATGATTTTTTGCTTTTATAATTCTTGAGTTCAGCTTCAGTAGAATGTGCAATACTAAAAAGCAATACTTTTGGAGTATTTGTCTTCTGTTAAATTTTAACAAAATTGTTATAGCTAATATTTTTATTAGGGTTATTAAAATTTCTTTAAGTATTAGTAGAACCAAACTTTTAACATATCTATTTCCTCCTTTAAATGAGTGATTTATGAAAATTTATTTTATAAATTTATTTCATAAACGCTGTAATGAGTGCTTTAAGCAATTAACTACACAAAATATTTTTAGTATATCTTGATTTAAGTAAAATATAAATTATCTAACAGTTTCTATTTTTTATTTAAGTTACATATCACTGAATTCAAGGCATTTAGTAATGTGTCAGACTGTGGGAGTTAAGTCACATGGGTAGTTCATAATATATGACCTATTTGTGTACTTTATTCTGCAAACAAATTTATTTGTTGCACTAGGTTTAAATCAGCAAGGCCATTTGAAATTCAAAAACTGAAAAAAAAAAAAAGTCCATCAAATTAGCTCACTAAACAAATCACTGAGAACAAAAAAATGGAAAAGAAATTCCTCTAATATAAAATCTGTTTTTCTCTCTGCATATTTTAAATTAATCAATATATTTCTTATCAGTTTCCCAATATTATAAACTCTGTAAAGTTGACTGGTACCATAATGGTAGATGAACTAAAATAATTGACAAGAATCAAATATTTCTTACTTTAATTGGTACACAGGGATATTTACACATATATATGCATAAGAACAAGCATGCTTATTTACATATGTACATGAAATAAGGTCACACAAATATCTATCACTTTTAAAAAGTTGATGGCATCACTGAACAACTAAATATAAGAGATTTATTTCTAATAATCTTCCTTGCAAAATATTTCATGCTGTTTAACAGGCAACATTCCAGAAATATGTATACCACCTAACTCATTTCTTAACTGCAAATGTGGTCACATGAATTCATTACAGAGCTATAATAAAAATATGCATAACACCAATTTACCCTTGCACAAAGGATACATTGATAAATCTCTATCATTGAAGCAAATTTCAAGCTCTTGTCATTAGCAGCTAATATATGCACATCAAGGTGAAATAATAATACTGCAGCTGGTTATAAATTATAATTTAGATTTCCATGGTTGATCTCTTTGCTCTTTATCTTATATTATTTAAATAAGGTTATTTTGACATATATTTGTAACAGTATTAGACATAAAGATGCACTTGATTAATCAACCCTAGTTTTTATAAAAGTACATCTATACATTAACAAAACCAGTAAATTTTTAACAAATATGTTATATCACAATATAAAAGACAAATTCTTCTTCCTCGTTTTCCATGCAACATTAAGGAAGCATACATAACATTGTTACCTAGCTGGAATAAAATATTTTTAAATCCCCAGTATGTGTTTCTGTTATGAGTATATGTGAGTGTGTGTGTTAGCTGAATATACATACCCAGTTCCATCAGCCCTTCTAATAGTAGCATATGTAGGCATTTGTTTTCCATTTAACTGGAAAAACCAAAATGCTAGCAATAAGGCAGAAAGTAAAAAGAACAAGTTTTTGTTTAGGTTATCTTGTCCTTTATAGTACTGCACAAACATGAGTAGAAACAGAAAAATTCTAACTTTAGAAACTGTAGCATGTAAATGTTTCCACCAGGCAAATTGTCACGACAAACTGGATAGCATCAGTGAAAGTAGCTCCATACTTTCTTGGCTACAAAACTGGAAAGAGAAAACCTTGACGCAAGAGACCTCTTCAGATAAAAACCACAATTTCTCAGCCAAAGGCGACTCCTCTCTCTTCTCCAAAGTGCCTAATCAGCTAATTTTTAAATGTTATGAGTCAACAACAAACGATAGGCTCTTCTCTACTCTTCACTCTCATTCTAGGTCAAATTATCCAGAATTCAACTTTTTTAATGCACAAATGATAAATGAACATCTAAAACTTTATTCAAAGTTTAATAAAGAAAAACAGTCTCCATCCAGATAGTTTATATGGACATTCAGAAAGGTAGTACAAATGATTATATAATCTAGAAAGAACAGAATTTTTCCAAAAGAATAGTGGAGTCAAGTATACCTTCCAAATTTCTATTTATGTCTTTACTAATACATTGGAAATAACTCCATTGACAAAGCTAACCTAATTTTCAGTTACGCCAAATAATACTATCTCAACCAGTTAAAATTTGAAAAGCACTGAGGCAGTAAATGGCAGTGACCCAAAATTCTATTATCACAGCTCAAGTTTCACTAACTTGTGAGTATTTACTTTGTCAACCCTAAATACAAACAATACAGCCACAATGTACATTAGAGAAAATGAAGAGTTCCCACAAAGTTTTTGCAATAGCTGCTTCTTTTTTTTTTTCATGTAAAAGATACATGAACAAGATAACCATATTAAACTAAGAAATGGTAAAAAGGGAATGTATAAATAATTCTACATATAACATACTAATTACAAGTTTAAAGATAGTAATATTTACTTGTCAAAAGTGTTCTTCAGCAGAGATTTATCATCCTTTTTTGAGATGTTATAACAAATCAATCCCTTAATAATCACACAATTATCTTTATAATTCATGGGGAAAAGCAATTTATTAAAATGGAGATATTCATTAACACATTTGGAAATTTTGGGTGATTCATTCTTCTATTCCAATATCTAATAATTAAAACAGGTTAGTTATACACTCTAGTTAGATATACACTCTAATAAGTACCACACCAAGGAAAAGCAATAAGTTTGGAAATTTTAAATGTCCAAATATTTCTTCCACAGATCTTATTTGTGCTTTATTATTGTCTTACCTCAATGATTTTGTCATGAATCTCCAAGCCATCTGCTCTATCAGCAGGTCCATTTTCCAAAATCTTTGAAACATAAATTCCTTCCATTGGTGTTTCTTCTTGATTATCCTTTAAAAAATAAAACCTTTAGCAGTAAGAAAGATGTAAACAAAATTTTAAGTTGGATAAAAAACAATTTAGTAAATGTAACATTGACAAGCCTCTCTAAACATGCAATTCTCTTTCTTAGCTGGAGAATTGGTACTGAATTTTAACTTACTTAACACCAAATAGTCATTAATCAAGATGGCAGCTTTAATGAATGAACATCTTTGACAAGATTATCTAGTTACCTCATGTTTTTCAGTACACATAAAAGCTATGGGGAAAGGGCATGAACAATGATAACAATGGGATTCTAAGTACTGTTTATAAAACGTCTCATGTAGAAAGAGGTATAGCAATTAAAAAGGGCTATAAGTTAAAGAAAACAAAAAGCATATCCAGCCTAACTATATAATTGGTTTGAAATGTGGTCATAGTTCTGAAAATATAACTTAGCCTCACGATGTGACAGATTTGAAAATATAGCTCTGACTGTATCTATTCACAGGGGAGACTAGGAGCTTACTCAAGTATAAAATCCCAAAAGATCAACTCCAAATTGTAGGAGAACCCATTCAAAGCTAATCTTTACACAGTTCCAGGTACAATGAGACTAATGATTAATTAAACCTCAAACACATAGCCAATATCATACATATAGGACATTTTAGCAAGTCACAGAAAACCAATTACCCTGCAAAACTTATTTAGGGAAAATGTCCAACATTCTATAATAATACACTGTATAATTTAAAATGTCATTTTGCTTTATAGCAAGTTAAACAAAATTATTTCTCCTTAATCAGCCTTCTTTAACATGAATTGTAAGAGGCTCTTAAAAGTGTCTAGTGTCATCTAAATATCAAACACCCTACTAGCATTTATAAAAATATTCCTTAGGGGAAAAGAAAACAAAAATGATATGCTGAAAAGACATTTATCTTTTCATAATAAATGGCAACTGTTCTAGAAACAGAATACAGCAGTCATTAGTTGCTAGGTTTTCAAAATGCTGAATACAAAGAGGAAATATGTCATTGCCATCCTGGCCTGAACACAGCATATGTCCAACAATGCTCAGACAGTTTCTGTGGCCAACGTCTGCAATGCAGGATGCAAAACTTTCATGGCAGCTGATTGGAAAATGAAAGAACATGATTTTTTTAAAATTTCACTACCTTTCCTAGTTAAGATGAAAATTAAGTTTATGTACTATTTGAAGGATATGAAAGAACATTGCAACTACAGTATTTGGTATAAGTTTATTAACTCATGCATTTTGAAAACAATTGGCATCAATGTAGAAAAAATTATTCATTCAATTTAATAAAAAATTTGATTTGGGGAGCCAAAAGTATATCAAATCAACTATCTTTTTTAGACATGGTATTACCTATGTAATTGTGAAAACAATTATCCCTCATTTCAACTTATTTTAACTCTTCATTCATTCATTCAAGATATTTTATAAACTGCCTGGTCTGTGTTAGCATCTGAAAACTGACCAATTTGACATAATAAATAAGAGGTACAAGCAAGCAATGTACCTGTCTAAGATTATCAAATAGAAATTGCCTATATGTGTTATTGTGAAATAGGTTTATTTAAGAAATTTGCCAACAGGGCTGTATGATGTAGGTAAAATGTGAAATGTACTCTTTTTTTTTTCTTAAGTAGCAAAGTTTGTTAGCTGTTGTTTTATTTTTCTCAAAAAAATTCTCGGTTTGTTCTGGAATATTTATACTGGAACATTTGCATTTTGATGACAAGCACTATTTTAAAGATTAAACCTTCTTTTTTTTTTGTTTGCTTGTTTTTTTTACTTAAAATCCACAAATGAAAGCTAAGTCTTCTATTATTTTAAGCAAAGAGTGAGTTATGCATTAACAGGGTGGGTTACCTGATTTGGTCGACCTCCTATAATATTGAATCCCAAAGTGTCATTTTCTCTTTCTAACACAATAGTGAATGGCTTATGCTCTCCATCCTAGAAGAAAAGAGATAAAATAACTGACTAGTTAAAAAATATAAAAGAAAAAAAATGCTACAATAAAGGTGTTTTTTAACTGTAAATAAATTGACTTGAAAAAGAGAAAACCTTAAAATCTTAAAATTAAGGATGGCTGAATTTGGGAGGTTAATTTCTTCCTGAATTTACTTTGAAAGTATGTATTTGAAGGAACAACCATGCATGTGAGAAAAATAACTATTTTCAAAAATGACTAAATGGCTTTGCATGTTTATACATGCAGCTTTTATCCTAACTCAGCATCTGATTCTGACTCCACTGTAACTTAAACAGATTTCTGATTCGACCATGCAGGTATCCTTATTTTTTCCCTCCATTAGCCCATGGTAGGGCTCATCCCCCCAGATGAGTAAAATAAATTGTTAAAGAATCTAAGAAATATTTTATGTAATAATTTCACTTTGGAAAATCTTAAGGGATGTAAATAATAGTGAGCTATTTATAAATTTATTTCAACAGTAATATTCACATTGCTACTGAAATACAGGATTTTGTAGGTTACAGTAATCGCAATTTTAAATGGTATTTTTATTTGGTTTTGCAGAATTTTAAAAAGAGAGGATTTATGCTAACTAAAGCAGTATGTATTGCTTTCCTGATGGCCAAATAACAGTTAAACAAACAGGAATTATATCTACAAACCTGCTTGTTAAAAAAGACCAATTTAAACATAAGATGAAATAGTGCAAGGCTATATGAATTTTAATCATGGTTATTCATATTATTAACTATTCTAGGAAATTACATATTTGGCAATTACTTCAGAATGATAAATTTCCATAAACATCATCACCACTGCTACCATCATCACCACCTTTTCCCAGGAACTTTTCCCAGGCAGTGTGCACAGCAGCCCCTGCTGGTAGTGGGAAAACATTACTGAGCAGCACGAAGCCTTTTGGTAAGCAGTCTGCAGATCATGGTCAGTTTTGCCTCACTTCTCAGAACCACAGCTTGACTTCTCGACTTGTTGCATGGACTTCTCTGTCATATAATCTAGCCTTGCTCCTTTCCACCAACCACTGCTTCCCCAAGACCTTGAACCCTGAACTGGTATTACAGACCATACTTCTGTGCTTCTCTCTGGTCCTCCCATTTTTGTAAATTTATGTGGATGTAAATATGAGAGAGAAAGAATCATAGAGAGCATCCAAACTTTTAATAAGTGTGTGCTTACGTTTATCAGAGTAGAAACAGTTCAGCCTCTCACACTTCAATAATCCTTTTAAGGTTCAAGGACAGAAGCTTCTAAATTCGGTGCCTGAGTTGGAGGCTATGCAAAGCAGTTCCAAATGGGCATCACCCTGGGTTGCTCCTCCCCAGGAGGTTGGGGAATGAAAACAGCTCCTTGAACGGAGTGTAAGTTCTGCTAAATCCCTGCTCACCATGGCAGCGGCCAACAATGTCAAACACTGTGCAGAAGTCCTTCAGAAGAGAAGGAACATCTTTATAAACAAGCCTCTTGTCACGAGCCACTGCAAAGAGGCTTGTTTATTCCGTCAGAAAGCTGGCAGTCCATGAACACAGTTCAGGGCCAGCAACCTGGACAAAGAAGGGAAACATCCCGGGAGGTCACACGGCTAGTCTGAGCGCAGATATATGTGAGCTCTCAGACTAGGTTCCCCAAGTCTCACACTCACCCACTCACGTTCCACTAATAATGAAATCTGGAAGCACTTAAGAACTATTTAGGGAAGGTCGGGGTGATGAAAAGAACCCTGCAGGTCTAAGAAATCCTATCTCTTAATTTCTTAACTCCAAGTTATCCTGGTTTCCCATATCCCTGAGTCCCTGTGCTGAGTACAAAGTGGCTGATATGGGTGGTTTGGTAGGGAAACTAAGTCATGCATAGCCAAAGGTGTGGGAATGACACGTCCCGGGATGCTAGCCAGCGGGAGAGGGCGGCAGGTTAGGAGAGGTCCTCGCTACCTGGCTTTCCTTCTCTAACTGGCTTCAGGCCGAGGCCGAAGGTACAAAAAATACGCAGAGAGGGTAGGCAGGAGAGTGAAAGATGGGAAGCAAGGGTCTGGGTGGGAAAAGGAGTTTACCTAATTCTTCGTTCTCCGACGAAAAGTTGGAATTTAATCTGTTTAACTTTTCCAATCCCAATATAAGTGGAAAGGGGACAATCCTTGTAAACTGCAAAACTAATACACTCGAAAGATACTAATAGTATAGGATGATCAGGGCGGTGAATGCTTCTTCCTACCACATAAAGAAGGATGTCACTTTGCGAAGGAATTCTGAAGTGCCAGAAAGAACCGTTCCCCTTTCCACCCCGATCGACCATTCCCCGGGTGCCGACCCCTCAGTGCTTACCCGGCCGCGGCCGCCGCCCGGGTCCCTGGCGAAGTTGCGGACGTGAGCCATGTACTGGGTGAACTTCTTCTGGTACCTGCGGGCCGTGAGCAGCACCTCCCCCTGCAGCGCCCAGAGCTGCGCCAGCAGCGCCTTCTCGCGCCGCCTCCAGGCCAGGACTTGAGGC
>NW_020172733.1:1002814-1009328 GCF_003031525.2 Neophocaena asiaeorientalis asiaeorientalis | reverse complement strand
CCCCGCGCGGACGCGTCCCCGCCGCCCCGGCCGCACGGCCCGGAGACGCAGCCCCGGCGGCGGCGGAGGGCAGGGCCGAAGTCACAGCGCTCGACGTGCGCCGCCAGCTCGCGCAGCCCGACCGAGTGGCCGCAGCTGCGGGCGCGGTAGTCGCACTGGGCGCGCAGCTTCTGGACGAGGCTGCGCAGAGGCAGCACCCGGTACAGATCGCCCGGCGCCAGGGGCTGGCACTGCAGCGGGCACCGGCGCCTCCGCGCCGCCCAGGGCAGCAGGCAGCGGGCGCAGAAGACGTGCCCGCACGGCGTGCACAGGGGCTCCTCCAGCACCTGGCCGCACAGCCTGCACTGGAAATCCGGGTCCACCGCTTCGGCGAAGCGCTCCAGGGCAAAGCCCATGGTAGGGATGGGGGAAAAGGGGGAGCGAACGAGGAGTCCACTTTCTCCGAACCTCTTGTCCCCCCACGAACTACCACAGGGATAGTGCACCCGCTGCGATGGCTCATCGGAGGGGAGGAGAAGGGTGAGGGATTGTGATCTCAGAGTTTGTTAGGCTTGAAGTTTTCTGGCTCCGACTAGGTCCCCTGACTCTGCCGTATTGATACGAATAGACGCCACTTCCAGTGGCCTCCCTCCCCCCAACCCCGCACTCCCAACCTTCCCACTCCTTCGCTGCTCTGCAATTTATGTTCTTTCAAATTTTGTCTGCGGAGAGCTGAGGCCAGCTTACAGTGGTCCTTTGGAAAGCTGTGTGCCCGTTTGCCTGAACAGTGGGATTCAAGCAGTCCTTGGGCAGAGCTGGTAATGGGCACAGCGCGGGTGTTGAGAAACAACACAACTCCAGCAGAATGAAAGCTCCCTCCGGAGGAGCAGGATCTTTGTTCGGTTTTCCTCTGAATCATCATCGTCCCGCACTCAGTCGTTCTTCAATAAACGTGTTTGAAATCGATGCACTTCTGTTCTTTCAAATCAACTACAAAATCATCAGCTAAGTGTCTGCAACCGAAGGAAATCACTGTGAGGTATCTACAGAGCCCGGCTTCTCAAATCACGATCCAGAAATCGGGTGAGTGTAAGCGAGGCGGGATGATGACTGACGGCAAAGACCGGGAAAAGGCCAGGTGCTCGCCTTAGGACACCACCCTCTTAGGGAGAACTTGAACCGCCCTTCAAGATCTCCTACGGCGGGAGGACGCTAGGATTCTGTTACCTGGCAGTCTGGCTGCAGGTTCAATCGCCACACCATCCGTCTTCTACCTCCACAGCCATTTTACCTTTGGGAATGGGAATGTGATCATTTGGGCACCTGGAAATGAGAATTAAAGGAAATGATGATGAAAGAAAGAAGTGAAATAATAGCAATAAAATAATGAACCGCTTGCCTCTATTTGTCTTGAATATACAATTTAGGTCAAACTGCCCCTCCCTCCAGTTTGACTCTTCAAAGTGTGTAGCAGCCAGGCCTTACAGAAAACATGCAGTAAGGGAACCCTCCAAGCCCTCCTGCCCCAGCTTCCTTCACCATCTTCTGAACCTTAGGAATGCAAAGCAACCCTATGGCCGGGCTACACACCACTTATTGCCATTATCCTGATGCTACTTCCACATAACTTAGGATGAGCTTCCTAAATTAGTCATTGATGATTCCTCATTGTTCCCAGAAAATCAAGTACTTTGGTGTAGTGCCAAAATGTATCAGTTGAAACACATGAAAGACGCTCCAGACTTTGTTCTTTAAATCCTTGGCACTAACTGAAGAATTAGCAAACACTAATAGTAGAGGCTAATAAGAATCTTCTGAGCCTTTTTTCTGTTTGAAAGAGGAGATTTCATTAGAGTAGTTCAATAGCAAGTGAGGATCCTGGGTTGGCTTGCCAAATATTTGATATGTTTTTAAACTTCTTTCAAAATAAAAAGCTATATTTCATATTTTATACATACAGATATATGATAAAGTAACATTTGTCACAGTGCTCTACATTTCACCCTCCCCTTTGGCCAACTAAATAAACAATAAATTCCTGAATAAATAAGAAATCATTTAACAAGAACAGCATGTACATATACTTGGGAATTGGGTAAATCAGGAAAAGCAGAACCTTATTGAATTTATTCAAATAGTTCGGGGCCAGAGGCATCTATTCCATCTTTTTAGGCTGTTGGAAAAAGCTACGACTTACAGCTATGGCTTTATAGATGGAGCTTGGCAATTATTGTTTCACAATAAAAGCAATGGCAGTGAGAACATTTTTTAAAAGAGAGCATGAAGAGATGGAATCTAAAAATATTCTAGTGAGATATTAGGAAAATTAGACTTGCAATTACTTGAAAAGAAAAAAATAAAACAGTGGTTGTGTGATGCCCTTGGTCCAGCCATGCAATTCTTGTAGCAAAAGTTAGGAATGTGAGCAGATTATGGTATGAGTTATTCCAGGATATACAACATTTTGATTGTTAAAGAGAAGATGGATGTCAAAGACCTTGTCCAAAAAGAATAACAAGTTCAAAAATGAGGACATGTGAAGTGAAGCCAAGTAATGAAGTAGGCCAAAAGGAACTAGGGGAAAATCTTTTAATTCTGAGAAAATGCAAGCCTGAGCGTGTCCAAAAGAGTTAAGTACCAGGAGAAAAATATTACAACAGTTGAACCCTAAGGGAATGGACACACTTAAAGTGAACCCCATGGATTCTTCCCATCTGAAAATCTGTGACATCAGTTGAGCCAAAGAGTCTGATTTCACTTCCCAGACTATAAAATATTATTCTATGTATAAGGAAAATAATAATATCTAGGAAAATCTTGGGTGAGCTGGAAACTTGAAGCCTAATTAGATTGAGGTAATTAGCTGATGTAAGCACTTGGAATAAGTTTTAAATATGCAAAATATTTCAGCAAAACAGATCCAGTAATATTTGAATGCTTTTGTCAAATGAGACAAATTAGCACCTTGCATCATTAGCTTGGGCATATCCCTATGTTTTCACTGATCATAATTTTCTTTTAAGAAGGCCTGGTTAGTGAAGTTTTCAGGCTGAATAGCAATATTGGAGGAAGAGCTGAAAGGTAAGATGCTGTCTTCCTTCTTGTCCAGCTGTCCTGCTCGTTGTGGCCAAGACCATGCCTGTCCCCTTTCTTATAAGCTTTCCTTCAGACTGAACTTGAGAATATGCACGGCCAACTGAGAGACAAGAGAAAGACAGTACATAGACTTAGTTCGTCTCCAAGCCACGGACTCTGGCTTGACTCAAAATATCTTTAAGTAGTCAGTAATTGGTTTGGAATTTTCAGCTTGGGAACTAGTTTTTGCTTCAATTCACTGTCAGGAATCATATATTCATGAAAACAAATTAAAAAATTAACTTGCTATATTCTTTGGGCTAATTTCTAGAGCAGTAATGAAACTAAAGTATGCCTGTGTGTGTTTTGAGTGAGAAGCAGGGTTCCAACCCAGTTCTGAGTCATCCCTACTGCCAAGGATGAATAGGGAATCAGAAAGTTACTTACTGCTAAAAGTCAAATGTTAAAAGACCAAATACTGAAATGCTATATTCCAAGACTCACAAATGATGAATGGAGACGTGAAAAATAAAGAAGAGATATTTTTTTCCACCCCATGCATAGATAGTACTTTAAACCAACTCATTTGTGATTTGTGTCATGTTGTCTCATGCATTTGATTGAGAATCATAAGATCAGGAAGCTTGGGGAAATTTTTTCAAAGAAAACTTTAAATAAGTCATTTCTTTATTTCATATATGTTCATATAGCATAATTTGGTACTTTTAATACAAGAGTAATTTTTAAATCTCCTGTTATAAGAACTTGAAATCTCATTTATATTTTCTTTTCTCTGATTCTCTGGCCATTTATCATGAATTAATGTTATGGGCTATAATCAAATATATTTTCCCAAAGTGCCCTAAATTTAAGCTACAACTATATAATATTACTCTGATAGGTAAGACAGAAACAGCCAGCTGCTTCAGGTTAAAATAGCTCCTGTGGAATATATTTATCTGTATGATTGAAACTGACATTCACTTTTGTTCTTATCTTGACAGTTTTTGCATCATAATCTAGAATCAGAATTGCACCTAGTAGCATAAATAAATATGTTCAGAAAGCATAAGATAATAAGAGGGTCAACTTGAGACTATTTAAAAATTCCAAACTTGATAAAAACAATGAAAGATGCTTTAAAGTTGAGTTTTTGAAAGCCTATTAAAAACAAGGCAGGTATTTTTATAAGATAGGTTGATAACATACTATGCCAAATAAGAGACTCTTTGGGATTTGTGTTTTACTGTTTGGCAAATAGAGAATTGCTTACACCCAGAGAACAGAGAGCAGTATCACCCCTTACAATCCCTGTATTTACGAGTTATTTGCTATTATCTTGCTTTTTGACTGCCTTTGGCAAAATGAGTTAGAAGGGGCATCATGACAGTGCAGAATGCTATTTTTTTAATGAATTTATTTATTTATTTACTTATTTATGTATTTATTTTTGGCTGTGTTGGGTCTTCATTGCTGCACACGGGCTTTCTCTAGTTGCAGCAAGCAGGGGCTACTCTTGGTTGCGGTGCATGGGTTTCTCATTGCGGTGGCTTCTCTTGTTGCGGAGCATGGGCTCTAGGCATACGGGCTTCAGTAGTTGTGGCACGCAGACTCAGTAGTTGTGGCACATGGGCTTAGTTGCTCCATAGCATGTGGGATCTTCCCGGACCAGGGATTGAACCCATGTTCCCTGCATTGGCAGGCCAATTCTTAACCACTGCACCACCAGGGAAGTCATAGAATGCTATTTTTAAGAGGAATAAAGTGATATGAACAAAACTGTTATGCACACCAAATGCAGTAAATGATTTACAGTAACTGTGCAGTCTCTGTGGAAATGAATTGTCAGACAAAGACATTAGGTCTCTAATCCATTTTGAGTTTATTTTTGGGAATGGTGTTAGGGAGTGTTCTAATTCCATTCTTTTACATGTACCTGTCCAGTTTTCCCAGCACCACTTATTGAAGAGGGTGTCTTTTTTCCATTGTATATCCTTGCCTCCTTTGTCATAGATTAGTTGAACATAGGTTTGTGGGTTTATCTCTGGGCTTTCTATCCTGTCCCATTGATCTATATTTCTGTCTTTGTGCCAGCACCATATTGTCTTGATTACTGTAGCTTTGTAGTATAGTCTGAAGTCAAGGAGTCTGATTCCTCCAGCTCCGTTTTTTTTCCCTCAAGATTGCTTTGTCTATTTGGGGTCTTCTGTGTCTCCATACAAATTTTAAGACTTTTTGTTCCAGTTCTGTGAAAACTGCCATTGGAAATTTGATAGGGATTACATTGAATCAGTAGATTGCTTTGGGTAGCATAATCATTTTCACAATATTGATTCGTCCAATCCAAGAACATGGTATATCTCTCCATCTGTTTGTGTCACCATTGATTTCTTTCACCAGTGTTTTATAGTTTTCTGAGTACAGATCTTTTACCTCCTCAGGTAGGTTTACTCGTAGGTATTTTATTCTTTTTTGTTGCAATGGTGAATGGGTTTTTTTCCTTAATTTCTCTTTCTGATCTTTCGTTATTAGTGTATAATAATAACAAAAGTGTATAAAACTTTCTGGAGAGTTTTTATCATAAATGGGTGTTGAATTTTGTCAAAAGCTTTTTCTGCATCTATTGAGATGATCATATGTTTTTCATTTTTCAATTTGCTAATATGATGTATCACATTGATTGATTTGCGTATACTGAAGCATCCTTGCATCCCTGGGATAAATCTCACTTGATCATGGTGCATGATCCTTTTAATGCAGTGTTAGATTCTGTTTGCTAGTCTTCTGTTGAATATTTTTGCATCTATATTCACCAGTAATATTGGTCTGTAATTTTCTTTTTTTGTGGTATCTTTGTCTGGTTTTGGTATCTGGGTGATGGTGGCTTCATAGAATGAGTTTGGGATTGGTCCTTCCTCTGCAATTTTTTGGAAGACTTTGAGAAGGATGGGTGTTAATTGTTCTCTAAATGTTTGCTAGAATTCATCTATGAAACCATCTGGTCCTTGTCTTTTGTTTATTGGAAGATTTTTAACCACACTTTCAATTTCATTACTTTTGATTGGTCTGTTCATATTTTCTATTTATTCCTGGTTCAGTCTTGGTATGTTATACCTTTCTGAGAATTTGTTCATTTCTTCCAGGCTGTCCATTTTATTGACCTATAGTTGCTTGCAGTAGTCTCTTAGGATGCCTTGTATTTCTGCGTTGTCTGTTGTAACTTTTCCTTTTTCATTTCTAATTTTATTGATTTGAGTCTTCTCCCTCTTTTTTTTTGATGAGTCTGGCTAAAGGTTTATCAATTTTGTTTATCTTCTCAAAGAACCAGCTTTTAGTTTTATTGATCTTTGCTATTGTTTTCTTTGTTTCTATTTCTTTTTTTCTTTTTGCCCGTTTATATTTATTTATTTATTTTTAACATCTTTATTGGAGTATAATTGCTTTACAATGGTGTGTTAGT
>NW_020172733.1:878227-1002582 GCF_003031525.2 Neophocaena asiaeorientalis asiaeorientalis | reverse complement strand
GGATCTTGTCTTTCTGGTGGGCAGGTCCACATCTGGTGGTGTGTTTTGGGGTGTCTGTAGCCTTATTATGATTTTAGGCAGACTCTCTGCTAATGGATGGGGCTGTGTTCCTGTCTTGCTAGTTGTTTGGCATAGGGTGTCAAGCAGTGTAGCTTGCTGGTCGTTGAGTGAAGTTGGGTCTTGGGGTTGAGATGGAGATCTCTGGAAGATTTTCGCCATTTGATATTATGTGGATCTGGGAGGTCTCTTGTATCTACTCAGGTATTCCACAGTTGCAGGGTACATCAAGTTGATTGTTGAGCTTTAATCCGCTGCTTCTGAGGCTGCTGGGAGAAATTTCCCTTTCTCTTCTTTGTTCACACAGCTCCCGGGGTTCAGCTTTGGATTTGGCCCCACCTCTGTGTGTAGGTCACTTGAGGGAATCTGTTCTTCGCTCAGACAGGACGGGGTTAAAGGAGCAGCTGATTTGGCAGCTCTGACTCACTCAGGACAGTGGGGAGGGAGGGGTATGTAGTGCGGGGCGAGCCTGCAGTGTCAGAGGCAGGCTTGACGTTGCACCAACCTGAGGTGCGCCATGTGTTCTCCCGGGGAAGTTGTTCCTGGATCCCGGGACCCTGGCAGTGGCGGGCTGCACAGGCTCCTGGGAGGGGGGTGTGGATAGTGACCTGTGCTTTCACACAGGCTTCTTGGTGGCGGCAGCAGCAGCCTTAGCGTCTCATGCCCGTCTGTGGGGTCCTTGCTGATAGCTGTGGCTCGCGCCTGTCTCTGGAGTTCCTTTAAGCGGTGCTCTTAATCCCCTCTCCTCGCGCACCGGGAAACAAAGAGGGGAGAAAAAGCCTCTTGCCTCTTCGTCAGGTCCAGACCTTTTCCCGGATTCCCTCCCGGCTAGCCGTGGCGCACTAGCCCCCTTCAGTCTGTGTTCATGCCACCACCCCCAGTCCTCTCCCTGGGATCTAAGCTCCAAAGCCCGAGCCTCAGCTCCCAGGCCCACGCCCGCCCCGGTGGGTGAGCAGACAAACCTCTCCGGCTGATGAGTACTGGTCAGCACCAGTCTTCTGTGCAGCAATCTCTCTGCTTTGCTCTCCGCACCCCTGTGGCTGCGCTCTCCTCTGTGGCTCCAAAGCTTACCCCCTCCGCCACCCGCAGTCTCCGCGCATGAAGAGGCTTCCTAATTTTTGGAAAACTTTCCTCTTTCACAGCTCCCTCCCACTGATGCAAGTGCCGTCCCTATTCTTTGTTTCTGTTATTTCTTTTTTCTTTTGCCCTACCCAGGTACGTGGGGATTTTCTTGCCTTTTGGGAGGTCTGAGGTCTTCTGCCAGCATTCAGTGGGTGTTCTGTAGCAGTTGTTCCACATGTAGATGTATTTCTGATGTATCTGTGGGGAGGAAAGTGATCTCCGCGTCTTACTCTTCTGCCATCTTCTCCAAGTCTCCTCGTTTCTATTTCATTTATTTCTGCTCTGATCTTTATGATTTCTTTCCTTCTACTAACTTTGGGTTTTGTTTTTTCTTCTTTCTCTAGTTCCTTTAGGTGTAGGGTTAGATGGCTTATTTGAGATTTTTCTTGTTTCTTGAGGTAGGATTGTATTGCTGTAAACTTCCCTCTTAGAACTGCTTTTGCTACTTCCCATATGTTTTGGATTGTTGTGCTTTCTTTGTCATTTGTCTCTAGGTATTTTTTTATTTCTTCTTTGATTTCTTCAGTGATCTCTTGGTTATTTAGTAGCGTATTGTTTAGCTTCCATATGTACGTGTTTTTAATATGTTTTTACCTGTCATTTATTTCTAACCTCATAGTGTTGTGGTCGGAAAAGTTGCTTGATATGATTTCAATTTTCTTAAAGTTACCGAGGCTTCATATGTGACCCAAGATGTGATCTCTCCTGGAGAATGTTCCATGTGCTCATAAGAAGAAAGTGTAATCTGCTGTTTTGGGATAGAATGTCCTATAAATATCAATTAAATCTATCTGGTCTATTTTGTCATTTAAAGCTTGTGTTTCCTTATTAATATTCTGTCTGGATGGTCTGTCCATTGGTGTAAGTGGGGTGTTAAAAGTTCCCTACTATTACTGTGTTACTGTCGAATTCCTCTTTTATAGCTGTTAGCATTTGCCGTATGTATTGAGGTGCTCCTATGCTGGGTGCATATTTATTTATAACTGTTATGTCTTCTTCTTGTATTGATCCCTTAATTATTATGTAGTGTCCTTCCTTGGCTCTTGTAACATTTTTATTTTAAAGTCTATTTTATCTGATATGAGTACTGCTACTCCAACTTTCTTTTGATTTCCATTTGCATGGGATATCTTTTTCCATCCTTTCACTTTCAGTCTGTATGTGTCCCTAGTTCTGAAGTGGATCTCTTGTAGACAGCATATGTATAGGTTTGTTTTTGTACCCATTCAGCATGCCTGTGTAGGTGTCTTTTGGTTGGGGCATTTAAATCATTCACATTTAAGGTAATTATTGATATGTATGTTCCTATTACCATTTTCTTAATTGTTTTGGGTTTGTTTTTGTAGGTCCTTTTCTTTTCTTGTGCTTCCCACTTAGAGAAGTTATTTTAGCATTTGCTGTAGAGCTGGTTTGGTGGTGCTGAATCCTCTTAGCTTTTGCTTGCCTGAGAAGCTTTTGATTTCTCCATCAAATCTGAATGAGATCCTTTCCAGGTAGAGTAATCTTTGTTATAGGTTCTTCCCTTTCGTCACTTTAAATATATCATGCCACTGCCTTCTGGTTTGTAGAGTTTCTGATGAGAAAGCAGCTGTTAACCTTATGGGAATTCCCTTGTATGTTATTTGTAGCTTTTCATTTGTGGCTTTTAATAATTTTTCTTTGTTTTTAATTTTTGTCAATTTGATTACTATGTGTCTCAGTGTGTTTCTCCTTGGGTGTATCCTGCCTGGGACTCTGTGCATTTCCTGGACTTGGGTGGCTATTTCCTTTCCCATGTTAGGGAAGTTTTAGACTATAATCTCTTTAAATATTTTCTCAGGTCCTTTCTCTCTCTCTTCTTCTGGGACCCTATAATGTGAATGTTGGTACGTTTAATGTTGCACTAGAGGTCTCTTAGGCTGTCTTCGTTTCTTTTCATTCTTTTTCCTTTATTCTGTTCCACAGCAGTGAATTCCATCGTTCTGTCTTCCAGGTCACTTATCCGTTCTTCTGCCTCAGTTATTCTGCTATTGATTCCCTCTAGTGTATTTTTCATTTCAGTTATTGTATTGTTCATCTCTGTTTGTTCTTTAATTCTCCTAGGTGTTTGTTCTTTAATTCTTCTAGGTCTTTGTTAAACATTTCTTGCATCTTCTCCATCTTTGCCTCCATTCTTTTTCTGAGGTCCTGGATCATCTTGCCTATCATTATTCTGAATTATTTTTCTGGAAGTTTGCCTATCTCTACTTCATTTAGTTGTTTTCCTGGGGTTTTATCTTGTTCCTTCATCTGGTACATAGTCCTCTGCCTTTTCATTTTGTCTATCTTCCTGTGAACGTGGTTTTCATTCTACAGGCTGCAAGTTTGTAGTTCTTCTTGCTTCTTCTATCTGCCCTCTGGTGGATGAGGCTGTCTAAGAGGCTTTTGCAAGCTTCCTGATGGGAGGGACCAGTGGTGGTAGAGCTGAGTGTTGCTCTGGCAGACAGAGCTCAGTAAAACTTCAATCTGCTTGTCTGCTGATGGATGGGTCTGAGTTCCCTCCCTGTTGGTTGTTTGGCCTGAGGTGACCCAACACCAGAGCCCACACTCTCCTTGGTGGGGCTAATGGTGGACTCTGGGAAGGCTCACACCAAAGAATACTTCCCAGAACTTCTGCTGCCAGTGTCCTTGTCTCTGTGGTGAGCCACAGCCACCCCCCGCCTTGGCAGGAGACCATCCAACACTAGCAGGTAGGTCTGGTTCAGTCTCTTCTGGGGTCACTGCTCCTTCCCCCGAGTCCTAGTGTGCACACTACTTTGTGTGTGCCCTCCAAGGGTGGAATCACTGTTTCTGTCAAAGTACCACAGTACTCCCAGTCCTGTTGAAGTACCACAATCAAATCCCACTAGCCTTCAAAGTATGATTCTCTAGGAATTCCTCCTCCTGTTACAGACCCCCCAGTTTGGGAAGCCTGATGTGGGGCTCAGAACCTTTACTCCAGTGTGTGGACTTCTGTGGTATAAGTGTTCTCCAGTTTGTGAGTCACCCATCTAACGGTTATGGGATTTGATTTTATTGTGATTGCCCCCTCCTGCCATCTCATTGAAGCTTCTCCTTTGTCTTTGGATGTGGGGTATCTTTCTTGGTGAGTTCCAATGTCTTCCTGTCGATGATTGTTTAACCTAGACATGTCTTTAAAGTCATCAACATTAAGTATAATATTTTTATTGTGCCTAGGTTTAGCATAAGCTAAATAAAATCTTATTGTATCTGTTGCAAATTTGTCAGCAAGGAAAGTAACTTGATGTGAAGAAAATTTTAAGGAAAGAAAATGCAAATGAGATAAGAGCTTTAAGTGAACTTTTAAAAATAATTATATTTTAGGAATGTCTACCTAAAATTAATCTCTCCAGATATTCGACAACTTGAAAGTTAGAACTGTGCTAAGGTAAATTATGTGATGGAAGGTTTATGGAAAGTGGATCCCAAGAAAAGAGTTTTGTGCATGGTCAGGATTGACTAAGTTTAATCAAGTGAATTTTAAAAGTAAGCCAATACAAAACTTGAATTTGGCTTTTCTCTCTGTTAAGAAGACAAGTTTTCTTAAGATGTTGATCTGCCTTTGATAACAGATTTTAAGTTTCTTTACTTTTTAAGTGATCTATTCTGTATTTGCCTTTGAAATCTTTTATTGTTACTTTGGCTAAGTGAATAACTGTTGTTTCACAGTGATCTGTTATCCTATCTGACTGAGTTTTGATATTTTGATTTTTTTTTTGATATTTTGATTTTTTTTTTTTGTACAAATCTTCCCAAATCAAATTTTAATGAAGTTCCTTTGACCTCTAGCTAACGTTGGGATGATTCAAAGGTCCCCTGAAACACCCCAAAGAGAGATATTAACTAATTAGGTTGACTTGATATATTGAATTACATGGGAAATGTTGTCAAATAAGTAATAAATCTTCTTAGGTTATATAGTATGGCAAATGATATAGGTATTCGAGGGATTATATGGAGTTCCTAAAATTTGATATGTCCTGGCAAAATGTTATCAGTCATAATTCTAGTTATTATCTGAAAATGTTGTATGTCACAGCAGTAACCAAGTTACTTTGTCAATTGTATTGTAATCATATTTAAATGTGCCTTCTTAAGTGTTTTGTCATTATAGACAAGTTATGGTTTCACTCTGATGCTTTTTCAAAAATGCTTCCTCTTCAAGAAGATTTATAGAAAGGACTTTTGGCTAAATATAAGTTTCTGACTTTCAGACCATAATGTTGAATGGGGTAAGAAATTGAAAAATTCTAATGGGAAACCTGATGGCTTCATAAAGCTATTAACAAAAAGAATTAATTACATAGGACTGAGTGAAAAGGTGAATATGGTTATAATTTTTATGGTTTCTATCTGAAAAATGACTGGTTTAAATCTGGATTTTCCAGGTGTAAGGAAAACCCTCCCCTTAAACTAATTATGACTTACAGTAATTTGGTAAATTATACCTTTGTAAGCAGAATTGAAACATTTATCTTTTTCTCTCTTCCTGGTTGATCCTGCCAGTAGCATATGCATGCCTGGAAGATTAAGCCATGCATGTCTAAGTATGCATGGCCAGTATAGTAAAACTGCAGATGGCTCATTACATCAGTTATGGTACCTTTGGTCACTCGTTATTGCAACTGGATTATAACTAGTTATACTCATCATTGTTTTAATTTGTTCTTTGTTTCCAAGCTGTTTGTGTCTCCCTGCTGCACTATGTCTTTGTCAATATTACTAGATACATTACTTATATCCTGTCTATTCTATAAGATTGTTGTCTCTTACAATACCTGATGTGTAACCAGGCCTCCAACAAAACTTCTCTGGCTAAACATCTTGAGAAAATAGATCACTTTTATAACATAAAATAATTGTAATAGTCTGATTCTAGATATGGGAAGAAGCAACAAGAGAAAATATCTCCTGGACTATAATTAGATAGAGGATACAGAGAATTTTTAATTGTCAAGAGGGCCTAATCCAAAAACTAACACCTGGAGTGGCATATCAAGAATTTTCAACTAATCTGGGATAAGCCTCCTAGAACCATGGGACAAAATTTGATCATGAAATGTCTCCCAAATATTGGTCAAATTTCTGACCAAGAGGAGAGGATCTGAGAAATGAAATATTTCCTACATATCAGTCATCAGAGATTATAGCGTTCCAACGTGAGGAAAGCCCTGAGGAAACTCAAGAAGGAGAAGAATATCTGCCATCTAGCAGCCATCAGATGGCAGCTACTCCCTATGGTGAGCCCTGGGGAAACTCAGGATATGAGAATACAGGATACAGGTCCCAGATAGCTGAAGTGCATATCAAGGGAATGATTTCAGTGAGCCCAGACTCTTGCAACCTTCCATACATAGAAAAGCACTAAACTCCTTAACTTGAGATGCTGTCTCCTGGGCTTGAAGCCCTCAAAATTCCCGCCAAATAAATTATAACTCTCATCTTTTAGGTTGTGATTTTTTTTTAAGTCTACAGGTGTAAAGGAGACACTTTCCAGAGAGGAACAAAAGAAACAACGTTTGGAACACTGGCACAGATGGTGGACACTCGCAGAAAGATCCATCTGACAAAGCAATTAGAACAGTTGTCACCCCTTTTTCCACAAGATTGTGGAATGGACATTGACAGTGGGGAATTTTAACAGGGAAGAGCTAAATCTGACTACATGTTGGATCTGTTTCTTTTATTTTAACCTTTGCTTCCTGTTGCTTTTATTCATTAAAAGGATACTGTCTATGCACAATGACTTGCCTCAGGGAACACTGCCCCTCTGCCTGAATATTAAACCAAAGTGCCTTTGTTCAGGGAAACATCCTGATCCTGTCCACGTGTGGATGGCTGCAAGAAAGAAGAAATTAACACATCCCCTCCCAGAGGCTGGCCATTCCAGGGGATATTTGAAAATCTTATGGCCTTTTTACTTTACTTCCTCATCTCCTCCCCCTCTCTGTTGTATAAAAGAAACTGGGATCCAAACCCCAATAAGATGGTTTTTTGGAGACACTAGTCTGCCATCTTCTTGGTCTGCCGGCTTTCCGAATAAAGTCATATTCCTTGCCTCAACACCTCATCTTCCAATTCACTGGCCTGTCATGCAGTGAGCAAAGTGAGCTCGGACTCAGTAACAAAAGCATTTCTAAGAGGGAAGTTTATATCAGTACAGTCTTACCTCAGGAAACAAGAAAAATCACAAATGAACAAACTGACCTTACACCTAAAGCAACTAGAGAAAGAAGAACAAAGAAAACCCAAAGTTAGTAGAAGGAAAGAGATCATAAATATCAGAGCAGAAATAAATAGAAATAGAGACAGAAACGAAGCAAACAATAGAAAAGATCAATGAAACTAAAACTGGTTCTTTGAAAAGGTAAAGAAAATGGATAAACCCTTAGCCAGACTCATCAGGAAAATAAGGGAGAGGGCTCAAATCAATAAAATTAGAAATGAAAAAGAAGTTACAATATACACCACAGAAATACAAAGGATCTTAAGAGACTACTAGAAGTAACTATAGGCCAATAAAAAAAAATGGACAACCTGGAAGAAAAGGACAAATTCTTAGCAAAGTACAATCTCCCAAGTCTGAACCAGGAAGAAATAGAAAATATGAACAGATCAATCACAAGTACTGGAATTGAAACTATGATTTAAAAACTCCCAACAAACAAAAGTCCTGGACCAGATGGCTTCACAGGTGAATTCTATCAAACATTTACAGAAGAGTTCACACCTATCCTTCTGAAATTATTCCAAAAAATTGCAGAGGAAAGAACACTCCCAAACTCATTTTATGAGGCTGCCATCACCCTGATAGCAAAACCAGACAATGATACCACAAAAAAGAAAATTACAGGCCAAAATCACTAATGAAAATAGACTCAAAATCTTCAACAAAATAGCAATCTGAATCCAGCAACACATTAAAAGGATCATACACCATGATCAAGTAGGATTTATCCCAGGATGCAAGCATTTTTCAATATCCACAAATCAATCAGTGTGATACACCACATCAACAGATTGAAGAATAAAAACCATATGATCATCTCAAAAGATGTAGAAAAGGCTTTTGACAAAATTCAGCACCATTCATGAAAAAATTCTCCAGAAAGTGAGCATAGAGGGAAAATATCTCAACATAACAAAGACTATATATGACAAACCTAGAAATAAACATACCTAAGGAAACAAAAGACCTGTACTCTGAGAACTATGAGACACTGATGAAAGAAATTGAAGACAACTTAAACAGATGGAAAGGTTTACCATGTTTTTGGATTGGAAGAATCAATATTGTCAAAAGTAGCAACAGGAAAGGCAAATATATAGTAAGGATTGATGATCACTTAAGTAACACAATATGTAGATTAAAAAACAACACCATATTATAAAAGTGACTATAACTACAATAAAGAGTAAAAGGGTAAGCTTGAAGATGTAAAATAGTACATCAAAAACCCAAAATGTTGGGGAGGGAAATATAAAATGTAGATCTTTAGAATGTGTATAAGCTTAAATAATTATCAGTTTAAAACAAGTAGATATAATTATCAGTCAGCATACATGAACCCCATGGTAACCACAAATCAAAAACCTAATATGGATTCGTAAAAACCAAAAAGAAAGAAACTCAAGCATACCACAAAAGCAAATCATCAAGCTACAACAGGAAAAACAAAAAGAAGAAATGCACAAAGAAGAACTAAAAAAACAACTGGAAAACAAGGAAGAATGGCAATAAGTACATACCTATCAAAAATTACTTTAAATATTGATGGACTAAATGCTCTGATCAAAAGACACAGGTGGCTAATTGGATAAAAAAAAAACAAGACTCTTCAATATGCTGCCTACAAGACACTCACTTCAAGGCAAAAGACACAAACTGAAAGTGAAGAAATGGAATAAGATATTTTGTGCAAATGGAAATGATGAGAAAGCTGGGGTAGCAATACTCATATCAGACAATATAGACTTTAAATAAAGGCTATAACAAAAGACAAAGAGTAACATTGTATACTGATAAAGGAATCAATACAAGAAGAGGTTATTACACTTGTTAACACATATGCACCCAGTACAGGAGCACTTAAATACATAAAGTAAATACTAAAAAATGTAAATAGAGAAATTGACAATAATACTATATTAGTAGAAGACAAACTTATGGTTACTAAAAGGGAGGTGGGAGGGACAAATCAGGGCTGTGGGATTAACAGATACCAACCACTATACATAAAATAGATAAGCCAAAAGGATTTCTTATATAACAGGGAATTATACCCAATATCTTCTAAAAACCTATAATGGAATATAATCTGTAAAATGCTGAATCACCATCCTACATACTTGAAACGTAACCAATATTGTAAATCAACTATACTTCAATTTAAGCAAAAAAGAATTTGTGAAGAGAATCATAGTAAGTGCTACTGCTTGACCTAGGCACAAGATGTGTTCCTAAAAATCAGGGTAATCCAGCATGTCTTCTTAAAAGCAAAATAGAAAAAAGTTAAAAACCAAAAACTGTGTTTGAGAGAGAAACGTCAATTTTACCTTATTTTATAATATTTATTTTTCTCTTCTGTTTAGACAGGAGTCACATTAGACATAAGAAATGAGGAAGTGATAAAAGTTAAAGGAATCAATACATTTAATATCTGACTCAAAATGAATAAATTAAAACTGGTCTCATTACATTATTCTCAATAGTATTTTATAGATTAGTAACAATGATTCTTCTAATTTCTATAAGATTTGAGTTTTTACAAAGCACATTTACATCCAATATGTCATTGATCTTCTCTAACCTCAACTGTACAAGGAAGGACAGTTATTATTATCACTGTTATACAGATGAGAAAACTGAGTGCCAGACCTTTAAATGCATTGTCCAAAGTCACGCTGGAATTTGAACCGTGGTCATCTAATTTTAGAATTTGATTGATGCTTTTTTTCCATATTTAAACTATTTAGCTTTCCCCCTCCTTAGTTTTAAAAAGGTTGGCACCAAGAACCATTGCCTTTTTGCTTCTTAAATATCTTCTCAAAGTTGAGGTTGTACACAAAATAGCTATATTTTTAAACTTTATAATACCTATTGACCTTATTTTTTCACAAAGCCTATTTTTATATAAATGGCAATTAGACTATTAAAACACTTTTCCCCCACCCTAATATTAAAAATAAAAACCAACAAAAAAACCCACTTAGTCAAGTATGTTTGACCAGAAACCTCTTGGTCTCTCTTTAGTATCAGTGCTATGTAAAAAAGTTAAGTCAACTCAGTGAGATGGAACATTTCAGCCAGAACAATAAACTGGACCATTGGGTTTAATTCAGAAACAAGTCACCTGCAATCCTCCTACCAACGATTATTAGACTCTGTGTATAAACACAGCTTCAGTTAGGAAGTAAAGAAGGGGCATAGCTTTCTATTTAATAAAATACCTGTGTTCTAGCCTGTGAGAATCTTGACCTCTAAAAAGTCTTTTGTTTCATAAAATATGCATTTTCATTATTTAACCTATTCTATAAAAGCCTGCATGACAGTGGAGATTTTTATCTAACTTTGTTCGCTGTTGTAACTCTGATGTCTAAAACAATGTCTGGCACATGGTAGATATTCTACATATATTTGTTGAATGAATGAAGAAAATTCATAAGCAAAGATTTAGTAAAGAAATTGGTTTCCCATCTACTTTTCTGTTTTTTTTTTTTTTTTTTTTTTTTGCGGTACGCAGGCCTCTCACCATTGTGGCCTCTCCCATTGTGGGGATGCCCAGGCTCAGCAGCCATGGCTCACGGGCCCAGCCGCTCCGCGGAATGTGGGATCCTCCCAGACCGGGGCACGAACCTATGTCCCCTGCATCGGCAGGCAGACTCTCAACCACTGTGCCACCAGGGAAGCCCTCCCATCTACTTTTAAATAACATGGATATGTAGGCAGGATTTGGGTCATCGATAGCGGTTTTAAAATCTATTCCTTGTCTGTTCTTCACCCTATCCTCAACTCTGATGCCTCCACTTATTTGGCATAATCCCTGAAAGCTCAGTGATGTAGTCAGGTGAGGTTGGAATCCTACCTTTTCCATAGTCTTTCATCTTTTCACTAACCTCTGATAATGTGTTTTTCTACCACCTATTCTAACTGCCTTCCATTAATCTGATAAACACTAACATTGACTTCTTGTCAGCTAAGCACTTACTGCATTACTTCCTGTAAACAGTTGGACGCCCAACAGGCATATTTCTCTAGAACAGCTGCTAATAAAGTTAGCAGCAGTCTTGTGAAAATTGCAAGGAAATTATCTAAATATTAAATTAATATACATGATCTAAAATGAAAAATAACATGCAATAAAATATCAATCACAACAAAATACCTATTGTTAAACTTCAAGTTAACATCCTTTGCTAGATATTACTAATTCTACTTTATTTAATTAAATCGAACAAATTCCAAAAGAAAGTTAACTCTGTGTTTCTGAAAAATTCTGTTCTCATTTGCATACAAACTTAGGCTGCTGTCTGGTGAACTTTGGCATCTAAATTTCCGTAGGTATTGTTCTACTGGTATGCAATTTCCAAAATTAATGTTCTTTAGTTTGTTTTCAATGTCTGAATGAATTATGGAACTTATCAAAGAGAAAAATTGGTTAAATAGTCATTAAAATATGCATTTTATGCCTTTATGGATAAACATACTTTAAATTATTTAGTATTCAGAAAATAATCCACCAGAATGGTTTTAATTGTGTGGCCTTTTTTGTCCATTGACACATAATATCTCTCAAATTTAATTGTTCTATATATATTATAGCTGGCAGTGTTCAGCTTGAGCTTAAAGCCTAATGTAATAACCCTGTCTGAAGCAGATTTACAACAGAGAACATATTGGAGGGAAACCTCACTACCTCTTTTTTCTCAAACAGATTATTTTGATGTGCGCATTGGTCAATAGCACACTCTTTCTGTGTTGGCATTAAATTGCACTCAAATTTCTATAAATGATAATAATAAAAACAAAATATCATTACTAACTATTTGAGGATATATTCCTTTGCTTTATGTCCCAACTCCAGCACTAAACTTTTTATCTCTCCCCAAGACCTATAGGTTTTGTATCATTTTTCAAATATCTGAATGCACTCATTCCCTTTACTTTTTAAAATGAGTCAGTAATTCCTACATTTTAGTAGAATAATTTATTTTTAAACAGATACTCCCTACTCCATTTCTAAAATGCCGTTTTAAAATTATGTTTTTAATCAACCTCACAAACATCCCTGAATAAATCATATCTCAGCAACTTCAAAATTCTGCATGCCACCTTTCCTTCCCTTTCAATTCCCTGAATTGAACAAAATCGCAAGTATTTTAACATTTAAAATGAAAGATATTAATCTATGAGGATGTGAACCTAAACTTATCTGATTCATAGTGAAATGCAGTTTTAATTTTGCTCCCTACAGAATTATTTATAGGCAAACATTTCTTGAATTACATCCAAATTAGTTTAGTTTTTCAGAGTCCAAAATAGCTTTTAATGAGATAGTTTTACACTCATGAAGATAATCTACCACATGCACTTCGAGGATAATGTTGAATATACTTCCTGTGTTCTTCCAATTTCAAACCTATTAATGTTAAAAGAGCACGTGTCACTAAAATCGCTCAGTCTAATGTGGAGGTCATAGCACAGCTGAAAATCTGGTTTTCTAGATAAGTTTTGGCAAATTATGGCCTTAGGTCAAATTTGACCTGCCACCAATTTTGTAAATACAGTTTTATTGGAATAAAGTTCCACTCATTTGTGTTTGTATTGTCTGTGCTTTCACACTACAATGGCAGCAGAGACTGTCTGGCTCCCAAGGCCTAATATTTACCACCTATAGGATCTTTACATGCTCTAGAACATCATATAATTGCATCAAGATTGCCATATACCTCATTATCCTTATCAGAAGATTATTTCTATTTTCAAATTCGTATATAACCCATTGATTCTTTACAAATCGATTGTATTATTTTTGTCAGCTACATAGCTCTAAAAAGTAAACAGTGCACATTAAAAAATTGTAAAAATATTTTAAAGAAGGAAGCAACAGTGTTTCTTAAAAAAAGAAAATCAACCCAGGGTCCATGATATATCACACAGCAGAAGGTAGAATTTTAAATGTTTCTCAGACGTAGAATAGTAGAATGAAGAAAATTGCAGAGGAATATGTGTTTGCGTCTAATGGAAGGAATTATACAATGAGAAATCTAGCCTTGTAAGCAGAGGTTTTTATTTCTTTACTAAATAATTTAAAAATGTATTTTCAGAGTAAGATTAAATACAAATTATTTTAAATTTAATCACAACAAAGAACTAAGTGAAATATTTTAATAAATTTATGATCTAACATTATTTACATGTTGTAACTAATTTAATTTTGTATGTTAAAAAGTGGATAATTTATAGAGGAGATGAATAATAATTAGTTGAAATAGGGAAAAGGATTTGTAGTTAAATATTGGTGCTAAAGCAGTAAAATTCAATATCTCAAGTTATTTTGAATAAGGATCTTGCTTATTCTATTTGAAATAATTAACCTAACTCGTTATACTCCAGAAGAACAATTTGAACCTACCACAAATAAATTAATAAAAAGATAAATAAATAAGACTTTATTAATCTCCATAGGAACTGCTACTTTAAGGGTCATCTATGACTCCCATGTTGGTAAATTCAAAGATTAATTCTAATTCCTCCTATTTGTTGACTTATCATCAGCATTTGACACTGTAGGTCACTTCCTCTTTTTTTTTCCCTTGTTGTCTTGGTTCCCTCCAGGATCATGCACTCACCAAATTGTCTTTCTGTCATGCTAGTCACAGCTTCCCAATCTCCTCTTTTGGTTCCTTCTCTTCTCCCTGACTTCATTGGTTGAGTACCCCAGGGCTCAGTCTCATACCTTTAAATAGCATCTACCTTCCAAAGACTACCGGATCTGTATCTCCAGGCTAAGCCTCTTCCTCAATCTTCAGCATCTCCAATTGGGTATCTAATGAACATTTCAAACTCATATCAGAGTTCCTTATTTTCTCACCTGAATCTGCCCTACTCCCAACATTCAGTATTATCCTTCCAGTTGCTCAGGCTAAAAAACATGTAGCTATCCTTGATTTCTCTCTCTCATACTCCATTTTAACTTCTTCAGAAATACTGGGTATAACATCAAAATACACTCATAATCAGCTGTTTCTCAACATTGCCATAGTTGTCAGTCTGATATGAGCCCTATCACCTCTCATCTGGATTGTTGTATGTTTTCTCTGTAAGTTATATATACTTATTCCACATAAGGGCTGTTCAGTTAATCATTTTTTGTCCAATCATGCTTGAAAAAACTTTTTAGACAATAATTCCATATATACTTTTTTCTTTTCACTCAAACACACACTAAATATGTTATAATATGTTATTTTCATCATTTAACATGAAACAGAGTTTCTAGTCAGTGCCTGTATTTGGAACAAATTTGGATTGAATGTCATAATTGGATGAAACTAAAATGTTTTTCTTTGCAAATGTATACCAATAAGCAAGATAAAAAGATAGCATCCTCTAAACCCTTCAGTTTATTTGACTGCATGCTATTTTCATGTGTTTCAAAGGGCCTGTTTACTCTATGGTTATCATCAAACACTTGTGACTCTAATATTGAAGACCTGCTCAGGAGGTGATCACCTGATTTCCACAGTCTTCCAGAGAATGACTTCTTTGTACCCTTCCACTAATTTCACCAACCTTAATCCACTAATGTTCTTTTCTTTTTCAAATACAACAAACCTCTATTATCTTTCTTTTTATGTACAAAATATATTTATTTTCAATATTTTATGATACAAATTTGTTTTCAGTTAACTGATACATAATTCTATCTATGAAAGCTGTTTGGGGTATTTTGGGTGGAATGAAATATCTAATAATTTTTCCCACTAGAATTAGTGAAAACGTTTTTTCATTTACTAATTTTTCACCTAGCAGAAGAGCTTTCGGGAACAAATTAAAATTATTAAGAAAGAAATAGGTGTACTTGTATAAAGGGCTCATTTAGAAATAAATGCAGAAAAAGTCTCCACATCATTCTTAAATATTACTGTTTGGGTGTGGTTTTTCACTGCCACTCTCAAATAACTCTTAGAACTATTATTATTTAGAATTTAAACACAGATGTAATTTAGAAAAATGCAGTTTTTTGCTTTCCAAATTACATGGAATGCCTTGGTTTCCATTGCACTTTATACTCGTTGCTCTTTAGAGTCTGCACTTATATTCTGTGCATTCATGTGTGCCTGAATATACCTCATCATGTGTTGGATGTATATCTAGATTACCAATAAAAATACATATGAGTCTATAGGCATGGCAGGCAGGGGCTACTGATAGGGATGGGTCTTAGAATGGTTGGTCGATATTTACTGATTGGCTACAGTGCATGAAGAAGTGAAGGCTAGTGGGAATAATGCCTAACTTTATCTTTAAAATGTGTTAACTTGTATGTAGAAAGCATTAAATCAGTTAGAGCAGCGTGTTAGATTTTGTAAATCTGATTTTAAGCCATTAATTCCTTATTTTCTTTTCACTTAGTTTAGAAATCTGAAAAATAATGACTCCTTAGATAAAAACTGTTGGTGTTGGGCTTCCCTGGTGGCACAGGTGTTGAGGGTCCGCCTGCTGATGCAGGGGACACGAGTTCATGCCCCCGTCCGGGAAGATCCCATGTGCCGCAGAGCGGCTGGGCCTGTGAGCCATGGCTGCTGAGCCTGCATGTCCAGAGCCTGTGCTCCGCAACGGGAGAGGCCACAACAGTGAGAGGCCTGCGTACTGCAAAAAAAAAAAAAAGCAAAAAACAAAAATAAACTGTTGGTGTTTACAACTTACCCAAAGTAGAGTTTTAGTTTCCATCCATATATATATATATATATGGAGCTTAGAATGAATTGTTTTGTTTTTATTTTTTTAGTTTTGTTTTTACTTTTTTTAGAAATCCATCTTGAATTTATATTTCCCCACACCAACTGATAGTCTTGGTAAATATAAAAAAGAGGCTGGATTGGTGGAAAACTCTCTAAAATTCTTCTTTTTAAGGGAAAATAGGAACTAAGATCATACTACTAGTGCAGATGATTTTGATTGTCTAATTCCAAACTAGATGATTCTTTTTATTGGTTGTGTGTTAATTTTAAGGTACTTAACACACTGAAAATTAATTTTTCCCTCTGAGACTTTTTAAGTTAACTCCATGCCAATGTAATATTAGTCAATCAACATTACAGAATATGGCCTTGTACTAGTTCAAGATCATAAAAATTATTATTTAATGCATTCCCTAGAATATAAATATCAATTTTTATTCCAGAATTGTATAGCAGGAAGATTGTGTCTGTGTTAGTGGTAGAGCAATCGTTGGAAACTGGACTTGGGAGTGAGAAAGACTGAAGATTAAAAGCCAGACTGGCACCTAAAGAGCTATGCTTTATTTTGGTCTAAGTTATTCAGGGCTTATTATTTTCTCATTTATAAATTTATGAGAAATGCCTACCACATTGGTTGGCACATAGTAGACATTAAATAAATACCTATCGCCTTTTTTGGAATGTGGAGTAAAAGCATTGAGATCTGAGTTTGCTTCATTAAAATGCATTTCAGAAAAGGGGAAAAAATAAGCTAAGTTAACAACTCTTTGGTTTGGCATTGTGAATGCTTGTGGAACCTCGGTATGGAGACTTGGATTACTTGATTTATCCAAAAATCTAGGTAAGAAATGAAGCATCAAAGTGCTGGATTAAAAGTGGGCAATAAAAATAAACTAATACTTAATGGTAAACAGAAATCCTACCAAGATGACCATGCGTGCATGGCTGCATGTACTTAACAACATAGATTTTAAGAGATTTTTACAAAAGCTTAAAAACTATTTTTTAATTTATTGTTCTTACTGCAGATTACTTGTGGCAATGAGCAACTATCATTTCCTCTCCCCTTCTCCCAGCTCATATGGGAAAACAAATTACTTGCTATATAAATAGAGGTTATCAGCGTAATGCTAATTGATGGTATAGCTGCCAAATACCAAGTCTGACAAAGAATATGACTAATGTTACTCAATAATATTTCATCAATCACAAGTCAGAAAATTACCAACAATCAGTATTTTCTTTGGATCAGTTATGCAACTTAATAGTGGCAGTTAGCATAATTAAAGGCCAGTAACCAGATAAAAAGTCTTAGTTAGTAATTTTTTTACTAAGAAAGGATATGTATTAAATGATGTTAGAGTTGACTCCAAAGTATGGGTTAAAAATCTCACCAATATGATTAAAAAGCTTTCAGTGAGTATTTAATGAGTTCCTACACAGGGCCCATAAAAGACACTGGAGGAGATATAATGGTAGAGGATATAATCTCTGTTCCCCATGAATTTACAATATGATTGGGTAAAGAAAATGAACAAAAAGCAAAAGCTCAATGGCTGAAAATGAAGTGTTATAGGCGATCTAAGGATAAGCAGAACTTTGTGAGCTGGAATTATCGGAAAATAACATTGCATGGAAGGTTAACTTCAAGAGGATGTGTGAATGGAAGGCATTTCAGTGGTCCATTTTGTCCCTACAAGCTGACTTTCTAAATGAGCACATAAAAACTTAGGTAAACAAGCATATAAAAATGCAGCTGTGTATCCCACCAACTGTTTAGGACACAAAAGTTCAATGCAATGAAAAAGTATATAAGTAGTCATGCATTTTGTAGCCATTAGCACTTAAATGGCAATTGAAATTATGAACACAATTATGAACATAATTGATAATTGTGAAATTATCAACACAAACTTGATTAACAGGACACAGAGGCAGGAACAAAGAACCCAGGATGGAGTTCTGTGTAAAATATAACAATAAATTTTGAGAGCTGCAGAAAAATCATTCACCTTAGGTGCCAAAAGTAGTAAGTAGTTAACACTATCAAGGCATCTTAAGCAAGATAGGAAGTAACATTGGATCAGCAAACAGTAAGTCATTGGTATCATTTTAGAAAAGGAAACAAAGATCAGAATGAGTGGATTTGTTGAAATAAAAAGTATCATCAATCTTTGGAAAAGTTGGATAGTGGAATAAAAAGAGAGTTTGCATATTATATAGAACATTCTGGAAGCATTCAGATAGCACTCCTATTCTTTCTAAAACAAAGATGACCATTGCGGATATCATTGCTTTGGTGACTATTTTGGTATATCATAATAGAGATAAACATTTTCAAAAAATAAAAACGTTTTTTCTCCCATTACAAAGTAGAGTGCTAAACGTGAACACAGTAAACTGGCCCTTCAGCATTATATAGGATAACAATGCAGATTCTGATGGTGTTTTTTCATACTATGAAGTAGTGTGATGGAAGTCTAATCCAATTTGTGAGAACAGAACAACCCATTAATGTTAAAAAGAGCTTAGGGGGCTTCCCTGGTGGCGCAGTGGTTGAGAGTCCACCTGACGATGCAGGGGACACGGGTTCGTGCCCCGGTCCGGGAAGATCCCAAATGCCGCGGAGCGGCAGGGCCCGTGAGCCATGGTCGCTGAGCCTGCGCGTCTGGAGCCTGTGCTCCGCAACGGGAGAGGCCACAACAGTGAGAGGCCACATACCGCAAAAAAAAAAAAAAAAAAGCTTAGGATATCATGGGTTTGTCTTGCTGTAATATCTACGTAATCCAAAAAAAAAAAAAAAAAAAAAAAGCTTAGGATATCATGGGTTTGTCTTGCTGTAATATCTACGTAAGCAGCAAACTTTATCCATTCCACCTTGTTAACCTCTGTTCAACTTGTTCCTTGATGTTCGTCGTGAACTCAAATATGCAAACTTGAAATGTTCGGAAAGAAACAGAAAAAAAAAATACAAGATATTTAAAGGAAAACTAAACTTTAATTTCAGTAAAATACATAAAGCTATATAATGGTCAAGACTAAATATTAGAGTTGGAGTCAGTGTACCTGATTCCTTTTGCTAGTTATAATGTCATCATGAACATATCTCTGGAGACAGAGTGCCTGCATTTGCCACTTAATAGTTGTGTGTGTCCTCAAGCTAATTAATTGCATAAATATTTGTGCCTCAGTTTCCTCATCTTTAGACTATTAAAAGCACCTACCTCTTAGGGTTGTCGTGAGGACTAACTCACTTAAGTTTCTAAATCAGTTATTGGCACAAATTGAAAGTTGAAAGTGTTTACCATTCTACTTATTTGTTTCTTTTTATTGAGTCCAAGTTTCCCAAATGATTTTATGAGGTTGTGATGCTATTTCTGAGAGGTGTTAGTATACAATTGTGTTAAATTTATTTTGGACTGCTATATGATTTTTTCATATATCTTTATCTTTCAGTGTTTGTATTATGGGGCCATGTTCTCTAATCCACAACTTGGAGTATATGCACTACATCATTATGTAATAAAAGGCCAGTAGTGTTTTGTCCTCAGTTTTCATACCTTGCTCTTGGAAGATTATTGTGTCTCAAAATATAGTCCACTAGCCACCTGCTGCCCATATACGGTGCTTATTAACTGTGTGCCTTCCTGGGTGCTCCCACAGAACTACCTAATCATAATTTATTGGAGTTGGAACAGGAAAATATATTGTTTGTATAAGCTAGTATATTTTATGTAAGTTGAACAAATTCAACTAAAATTTGAGAACCACTGACATAGATTATTTGGTATACTCTCTCACTCTTACTCTCAGTTCTTTTGCTTATGTTCTCTTTCATATATTCTTATATTATTTTTTTTCATTTTCTCTCTTTGGCATCAAGCTTACAGATAGAAAGAAAGCAGTGTTTTAGTTAACCAAAAAATAATTCTATATGCTACCTGAGATTTTAATCATAAAATTAGTTGTGTATTTTAAATTGTCAGCTGCGTTAACTAGGTGTCTGAGTTAAACAGTATAATATGCCCAAAAGAACATAAGGAAAATAGCAACTAATCTGGTATAAAATATAGTATGAAGCAGTGCAAAGCCACTAGCATTCTTACACATGTTAAGTTCCTATTATGCTATCAAGTGCTGTGCTAAGTATGTTACATACATTATACTATTTAATTCTCATGACATTCTTAAGAAGAGAGAATTAATATTTAGAGATGAGGAGACTGAGGTTTAGAGATTTGAAGCAACCTTCCTAGAATCACCCAAAAAGAGAAGAAGCTGGAATGCCAAACAGGCTGTATGATTTCAAATAATAATCTCAAGTGCTATGATATTTTTTGCATGGAAAGTACAGACACTTAAAATGGATTGACCATCCAGTCAAGCACCACACAATGAATATATATGTTTACTTCTTTTCTTTTTCTTCTTCTTTTTTCTTTTGCAGTACACGGGCCTCTCACTGTTGTGGCCTTTCCCGTTGCGGAGCGCAGGTTCAGCAACCATGGCTCATGGGCCCAGCCGCTCTGCGGCATGTGGGATCTTCCCGGACTGGGGCACGAACCCGTGTCCCCTGCATCGGCAGGCAGACTCTCAACCCCTGCGCCACCAGGGAAGCCCAACCTCTTTTATTTTCTCATAAAAGACTTCACTAAAATTAAGATGAAGTAATAAAAATGTATAAACACACAATACAGAGAGAAAGGTACAGTGAAATGGTGATATAAAGATGTGAGCACATTTTTAAAATTTAAAAGGATGGAATTGTTTCCAGGGAGAAGAAAGTTGAGTACAAATGTCAATGAAAAGCAAATTGATTAACACCACAGAACCCTGGAAAGGCTCTAGAATTGGAGGTACCAGGAAGCAGGGTGAGTTGAGGGATAAAAATGGGAAAAGTTGAAATTTGTTATGAGGATGCTAACAAACCGAGTGATGCTAGAAAGTGCTTCTCATACCTTTAATATATCTTGCTAAAGATATAAAATACAAATGTATATGGCCCTCGGAGTGGCTGGCAAACATCTACATGAGTTTGGTGAAACAATCAATATCTTTACTTGTATTTAATAATCATAAGGAAAACAAAGTGTTTGGGAAATATTAAATTTGTATAAAGATTTCATGGAAAATATCTTAATTTTTAATAATGATGTTGTCACTCTGAATGACTATTTTTGTATCAGTTTTTTTTATTAAAATGACTTCATGAAATTTTTGATTAAAAATGTAAATTGTTAGGAAAAACACCAAATTATAATTTATCATCCAAACCAGGACATATTTAAGTGTACAAGGGGGTGCTATTTAATTACACTGGGGCAACAGGTGTAAACAAGGCTGTTGACCCTAATGGGAAACATGATTACTTCACGATGACCGTACCCAGGCTCCAACTTACCATTTAAAGACTTAGGAAATCAATATTTCATGGAACATGTGAAATTCACTTGCAGTACTTAATTGGGAAGCTCAGCTCTTGTACTGAAACAAGGAAATTGTGTAAAAGTAAACAAATAATTGTGAGGCTTCAAGAAGAATACAGACAAGCATACACACCACTAAACCTGCTTTCCCCCTCACTCTCCAAACATTGAAATACTCAGTCGCTCTCTGAGAAACTATCAACTGATAAGGTTTACCCCCATGCACACAGAACTTTCAATTAGCATTTTAGTGCCCCACACTTAAATACTTTGAAAAGATAGACAAGGATTTTCAGAAAGGGGATATGCAGAAACAAGCAAGAGCCTTGTTATGAGAGCAGAAATAAGAAAGAACCACCTTGAAGTTAGATAATGAGATAAAGAAAACATTGGGATCAGCCTATGAGAGAAGCCCTGAGAGATGTCAGGGAAGCAGCTGTGTTGCAGGTCAAGAGGGCAGCAGTGTGTTTGGAACTCCAGAAGGAATACAGTCTTCCCTTGCGATCCTCAGAAAATTGGTTCCAGAACCTCTCTCATATACCAAAATCCACAGATGTTCAAGTACTTTATATAAAATGGCATAGTATTTGGATATAATACATTCTCCCCTATACCTCAATTCATCTCTAGATTACTTATAATACCTAATACAGTGCAAATGTTATGTAAATAGTTGTAAATATAATGTAAATGCTATGTAAATAGTTGCTTGTGTGCAGCAAATTCAAGTTTTGTTTTTTGAAAATTTCTGGAATTTTTTTCAAATATTTTTGATCTGTAGTAATAAGGGAATAACAAAGACAATTATTAACTCCATAAGAAAAGGTGCAGTTGCACAAGAAGAAAATATATATCTCTTGGCTCTACAATGAATAACATTAACAAAATCATCATAAGGTGTATCCTGAATATTGAGTTGACCAAAATAGCTTGGAAAGTGAGAGGAGAAAAAATTGGTGAAAGGGATTATAAAAATACTAAATTCATATATTCCATGTTAGAAGTTCAGTAGATAATATCTTAAATGGTGTCTGTACAAATATCTTATTTATATTTTAGAGAAACCACAAAAAATAGCTAAAGAATTTAAAGGGGTTGCATTTAAGATGTGGAATTTGATGATAGTGTGACAAGGAGTTCTTGTTATCAGCTTTAAGCTTTCTAGCAGTGTTTTCTTTTTTAAATTAAGAGCTCATGTCATTTTGATACAAACAAAAGTAATACAAATATATATGGAAGCCATTAGATGGTTATGAACAGGGACTGTTGTGATCTGGTTTACATTTTTAATATCAATAATATATTAAGTGGAAAAAAGCAGACTTATAAATGCATATGTATGGAAAGATCTCTGGAAGGATATATAAATATTTGTAGTTAACAGTAGTTAACTTTGGGTGGTTGAATTTTGAGCGATTTAAAAAATAATTAATTGTATTTAAATTTTTTCTTTAACTAACTTGTATTAGGTGTCTAATACCTGGAAGAAAATGCCTAAAGTCAGAGATTCCCAGACAAGAGCTGACAAAATGAGTTTAAGCTTCAGGACCTCTTGCTTGCCCCAGGCAGGCATTTTGTATTCATAATATTGTTTACTTTTGCTTAAATAGCAACTACCGCCACATATTGTAGAAGCTTTAGGCCCATAAAACCTAAATCTGACCTTAGATGTAGGTTCAGATTCTAGCCCTATCGCTTTCTAGTACATAGGTAACTCACTTTCTTATTTTCATGCTACAAAATGTTTGAATTTGGCACTGACAGGGAGAAAGAACAAGAGTGGGGAGAGATAGAAGGCAAAAGATGTTGTTACAAATGCAACAAGCTTTAGTCAACAGTGGTAAGTTTTTCCAATATTAAAAATGCCCAAAGTTTAAAATGCTGGTATGAAACAGAATTAGAATAACATTTATCAGTATCATTTGACAGTATCACTTATGTCTTTTATTAGACAAATATGGAATGTTTATAAAATAAATTATCCATAGGGAGTAAAATTCATATTTCATATACAATTGGCAATGGTAGTCCCACTGTTATTTTTTTACAAAAAAACCTAATAAACTATTTTTATACAAAGTTGCTATATTGATCCTTTTATGTAGTAAAAAATTATAATGCAAATTAGGACATACAATAATCTTACAATATTATACAGTGCAATGAAAATAAAAACATAACACAAAATTTGTCCTTTATAAAATGTATATTTTGCATTTATTAATGCAAATGTAGCACATTAGTGACTACTACACGATTAACATCAGTTAATTTCCATGTTTTTATTGTCCAATTGATACAGTTGCAATTGTAATGTTGCTACAAAAGATTTGTGCTACATAGATAAGGTGCTGGTTTGGGCAGAGTACATTGCGGTATGTCATAAAATATTTGTGTATTTTTCAAGCCAAAAACATTTTCTACATGCTAACTAAATATTGTCACTTGCCATCTGCCTCTACAAGGATTAGGTCACTAGCCATAGAAGTTGCTGACCTTCAACGCACCCCGATAGGAGTTCAGGGTGGAGGTCAGAAATGAGGCAGTCTGTGCTCTGGGAAAAACTGGCAGAATAGGCCTTCAGTTAGTTAGATATTTTCAGGAGTCTTTATGAGTCCACTTTCTTATATCTCCTCATATCTAAAAAGGCACTGAAATCATTAACAGAGACATCTGCTCCTCGTGACTAGCAGCAACCTTCTGCCAATATGTGTGCTTGATTGCACGTATCTCCCTTCACTAAAATCACATATATACTGGCTTCCCCCCTACCCCTTCAGAGCAGTTCTCAGAGCTCTCTGAGAGGCTGTCTCCTGGGCTATAGTCCTTATTTGGCCCCAGATAAAACTTAACTCACAACTCTCTTGTTGTGCATTTTTTTTTCAGTTGATATATACATTCTGTGAGTTCATACCAATCTTTATTCAAGTTTGGCAAACATCAGGGAAAACGTAATTAGTACCGTATACCTCACATGTCAGAAATATGAATGAGATGCCAATACACTAGTTACTTCTGAGTGTTGTCTCTGATGGTATGTTGATTTCAAGGAAGTACATATATATATCTTTATTATATATATAATAATAAACTTTTAAGATGAATTGTGTGTTTCTTATCATTCTAGGCTTAAGTCTTTGCTGAATGTGAAATAAAGGTTTTGTCTTGGAACTTCCAAAGTCTTTACTATAGCTACTCTGATTTCATGTTTTATTTATGGTTTTCTCATAATTATTTACATTCTGCTTTCTTGTTTTAACTTAATGTGTGTATTTGGCTTTTATCTATGAATAAGAAACATCTGATCACTTGTGAAAACCTTATATACTGTGTTAGTTTCCAAAGGCAGCCATAGCAAAATACCAAAAGCTGCGTGGCTTAAAATGATAGAAATCTGTGTGTGTCTGTGTCCAAACTTATCTTTTCTTATAAAGTAACTAGTCATTGGATTTAGGACTCAGACTAATCCAGGATGACCTCATCTTAACTTGATGACATCTGCAAAGACCCCATGTATCCAAATAAGGTCACATTCACAGATACCTTCAGCATATCTTTGGGGGTAAACAATTCACACACATCTCATACCAAGCATTTCAGCCCCCATGAGATATTGTACAATCAACTTCAAGCTTCCTATTTTATTTTAATTGGTATGTCTTTCTAACTTCCAGAAAAAAATAAGGGAAAGAAAAGGTTTTGTAAAGTTTCAACAGAAATTCAATAAACCCAACATCACTGTCATCTGAATGTGACTTTTAAAGGCTTTTGCTTTTTTTCATGATATTGAATATTAACTAATTTTCATGAGTACTTTTTTGATTTTGCCAATTCATTTATGTTAAAAATTTATGAACAAGTATCAAAGGATCAATAATGGCTCCTCACTTTACAGAAAAGAAATATGGAGAAGCCTTTTAACATGTGTTAGAGAGCACTAAATTACCAATCTATACTTCTTTACTCATAATGAAAAGTAAGGTGGTTGCTAAGGACTGAATCTAAGGTTTATTTTGGAAACTTCCACTAATACCTTTTTATCTCAAAACCCAATTCATGAGTCATTCTCAGTATCCCCTTGAGGTGAGATGAAAATGTCTATTACAGCTAAGTGTTTGAGACCAAAATGACGTGCACACAACAAAATAAATTCAATGGACCCTAATAAAAATCTCTTTGTGTAACAGATCTTAATACAGAAGTGCAACTGCTTCATATTTGAATGTTACACTGAAGATAGCCTCTTACCTAACCTAAAAAAATTAGTCTCAAATTAGCTAAGTAACTCCTTTCTGCTTTATAACTGTGTTTTACTCTTTTGTCTCTCAAAGGAAGAAATATACATGTGCATACATTCTTCCTGATTTTTAAAATTCTGTATCAAATAACACCTAAGTGTTAGTTAGAAAAAGAGTTAGTATTTTTACTTCTTATCTGTCAAAATATTAAATATCTAATTATCAAATTGAGATGTTATAATATTGATATATTTAGTTGCTCTCTCCTGAGCTTTCACATTGAATATTTTTATATTTCATAATATTGCCCTCAACACTTACCCTCAACCCTTTGCTTTGAATACCAAGCATAGGTTAGGATTTCCACAAGAACATTTTGAGTTCCTTGGCAGCAGGCACTGTGACCTATTTGTTGTTGTGTCAATAGCCAGCACATAGTAGGTGGTTGGTAAATGTTTTTCGATTGAAGGAATGACACTACTGTGGTTATAATGGAATGTTTGCCTGTAGCTACAAAACACCCTCTTAATTCTATGAGTTTAGATGTGGGGTGTGCAGAATGTATCTTCCTAGGCCTCTATAGACTTGTTCAGAAATGCCCTTGGCATGACTTTTAAACCCAGAGGCACCTAGGATGGTTCTGTCACATTTTAAATAGAATATATTTCTGTTTCAACCAGGGTCCAGGCAGGAGACAAATGGTACACTCAAATGAGATGAGTGGGGAGAGTTTAAAGAAGAAAGCATTTAGAAGGCCTTGGACAGAGGTAAGAGAATGAAACAAGGTTTTGTGGCTTGTTTGTATCTGGGGTGGGGAGAGGACAGTTGTCACGTCCAGGCCTCAAGGGACAAGGAGAAGGGGCACAGGAAGGAACACAGCCATTGCAACCTGCGTCCATGGAGGGAGAGAGTCAGAGAGTCTGGTGAAGAAACACCTGGCCTCCCGCTCCTCTACTTCTGGATCTCCTGTTGGGACATTTACAGGCCAGAGCCGGAAGCCACAGGACATGCAATCAACAGAGGGTCACAGAACAAAGTGAAAAGGGCAAGAAAGTGAATATGGAGGGACAGAAGGTCAATACCTAGCTAAGTTTTCTTCTTTATTGTTTGATGTATAGGCTAAGCAAAAGGATGAAGAAAAACTTTTTAGGCACCTTCTAGAGGATATTTATTTAGTGAACATAGCTGAGGTCTAGAACGTAGTGCTAGAGACAACTTAGATATTTTGTAGTCCAGAACATGTACAATTGGTATTCTCAAGAATTCATCCATTCAGTATTTATGTGGAGCGTGTTATGTACTAGGTACTGTGCTGGTGGTGAAAAGACAGACAAGACAGACAGGCCCCTGTCCCCCAGAGTTTACTTTTTTAGAGAATGTGGGCAATAATAACTAGAAAGATAAACGGGAAAATTAGAAGCATCACAAAGCAAATAAGCAAGGAAAGAAGATAGAGAATAACTGAACCACTTTAGAAAACCACAGGGAAAACTTTCAGAGAGCTTGAAGGAAAAGCAGGACCCAATGCAGTGTTTTCAAACCCTGGGTAGGTACAGGCGATCAGCCACTTGTGAAAGTGAGTTAGTGGCTCCAAAATGGCATTGTTTTCATTTATAACTGATTGCAACTGGTCAGAGTGTTCCACACATACTAAATAGGAAAGTGTTGTTTTGTGAAACTGCTTTTAGTTACATATATGCATGCCCGTATGTGGGCTGGGTCTTTCGTTAAATCCTATCCCTACATGGATTACAAGACAACACTGCAGAGGCTAATGTGACCCAGTCTGTCACCAGCTTCCACCCTCCAGTACCTTCTGTTGTGCCTTTTGGAGCATGTGGCAGATTAGTAGCCAACTCCTCTTTTTCAGTAACTTCTTTTCTGAACTTTCTTTTCCTAACTGAAACTGGCCATCTCCTACTGATGCTGTACTCCAGGCAGAACTCAAGAGTGGAGAGGATGTGTTTTCTCTCCATATACCTCGGAGCTCAGAGAAGAGGAAGGCCTGAATCTTACTTACCCTGCCCCATGCTGCTTCCAAAATGCCTTCATCCTTCCCTTTCAAATACACAGGGTTTTTGAAGTTTATGCCAACAAATTTTATCAAATTTACCCTCCTTTGGAGTTTCACCTGCCAACCTCCAGCCACTCCCCTTTCGTTCAAGATGACTTGAGCCCTTGCTCCCTTTCATTTCCACCACATTTACTCTGGGGTAGTTCTTGCTGACTCAGTATCTGTTTAGATATCTATCTAATCCCTTGGCTTCTTAATTCTTTGGCCTCATTTTCACTTTTTTTCTTTAACTTATCTCATTTACCAACACCCACAGTTTTACCCTTGACATTTCTAATTTTCAAAAACTCAAATGCCGCCAGAATTTCTCTTTCAATCTCTAGAATCTACCTTGCACCTCCTACCCATTTAACTTGCTTATTCTAGTTCTTCTACTCCACTAATTCTTTGTCCTTATTGAGACTTTTAATTCTTTACTTCTTTTTCTTATATCAACCATACCCCTCTAATTCTCATTGCTATGGTTATACACCATTGATTTCATGTCCAATAATTAAAATCACTTTCTTGAAAAAACCCATAACTATCGTGCATCTCTCTCCTTCATTTAATTCCTGGGTGAGAAAGCTCTACCTCTGATAAATCCCAGCTATTAATACTTGAGCAAATAAGTATTGCTGGACAACTGAACCAGTTGGTCTCACCTTATATTCATGACCACAGATCTCAAGTTAGCACTCAACTTTGGTCAGGAATCCTACATTCTACCCTAGAAGGTTTGGTCTCCAGTTCTCTAAAACAGTTATTTCAAACTACCTTCTTTTCATACTCTTAGCTAATGTCCTTATGGAGAAAACAGAATGAGGCAGGAACTCCCACACATTCATAGCCCCAACTCTACCACTTTCCTGGCCTGGATACCAGCACTCTGTGCTTGTTCCCCCGTTACAATAGATGAGATGCTCCCACTCAAACAAAGGTCACTCCTTCACTCACTCCCTGGTCCCATCCCCTACCACTGTCTCAACAGTGCAGTCATATTATGGGAATTTACTCCTTTAGTTCCTCCAGCCTATTGAATATTTCTGGCCTCCTTCACAAGAGAAACTTGAAAGAGTTGTGTCAATTCAACTCCTCCACTAAATCATTTATGATTCTCTCCTCAACTTGCTCCAGTACAGCCTCTCTCCCCATCACTATCCTGACACTGATACTGTCAACAAATCAGAGTCTTCAGCATTTCCAGACTCAGGGGTTATACTCACATCCTCATCTTACTCAACTTCCCAGACTATTCAGCATAGGGAAATACTCCATCCTTCCTGAAACCCTTTCTTCTCTTGGATTCTGAAATATCACACTCCAGTGTTTTCATTCTACCACACTGGAAAATTTCTCAGTTTTCTTTGAAGACTTTTCTCCTTGTCCTAATCTATAACTGGCTAGAGGTTTTCCTTCTATCTATACTTTTTGTCTAGGTGATATCCTCCAGCTCAGGACTTTAAATACTATCTATTTGATGAGTAACACTCAATTTATATCTTTACCGCAGACTGTTCTAGACTGCAGACTCAAATATCTAATTGCCCATTTGACCTATCCACCTTGATGTCTTATAGGCAACTCAAATTCAGAATGGTCAAAACAGAACTCTTAATTCACCCCACTAAACTCCAAATTTGTTTTTCTCACAGTCATACCCATCTGAGAAAATTGCATCTTCATCTACTTAAATGCTTAATCCGAAAGCCAAGAAATTATTCTTGCTTTCTCCTTTTTCTCCATCTTCTATCTCCACTCTATTAACAAGCCTTTTCTCTATCTCCCTATGCACCCTTTCTTACATCTACAGTAGCACTAGCTTGGTGGTAAGAGCTTCCATTTTCTTTAACTTGAGCTATTTCAGGTTGTCTGTGACCTGACTTCCTTGCTTTCCTCTTTCCTTACTAAAATACACTTTGCAAGTTAAAGTGATTTTTTAGCACTTAAATCAAAGCATGTCATTGGCCTACTTTCTATGCTTTAATGGGTTATTATTGAATTTAAAATAGAATTCCAAATCCTTAACCTGGCAAAAAAAAATCCTACCTCCTCTGGTCCCCATTTCTTCTCTATCTCACTGTTAATGTTCTTGACTTCAGTCTCTAAGCTCCAATCACACTGACCTTCTTTCTGTGCCTTTAACATGCTAAATTTACTCTCTCCTATATTCTCAGCTTGGAAAGTTCCTCCCCATAGTTTCATGAGTTTTTCTTGTCACTAAATCTTAGTTTAGATGAAACTTCCTCATAGACATCTTCTCTAAACCCTCCATTCCAAATTAGTCCCCAAGACATTCTTTTCCACATTCCCTTGATTTATTGCACTACAGCCTTAATCACTGTCTGATGTCTTCTTGTTTGGTTATTGTCTATTTTTTCATTAGGCTTCTGGTTTCATGAGAGCAGAGCCTGCATTTTTTTTCTTACCCTTTTGCTCTCTGAACCTTCACCATGCCTCCCATATCATAATTCTGTAGTATATTTTGTTGTATGAATGAATAGATCAGGACTTTCCCTGTTCCAGTCTAATCTGTGTTCTCTTCATAGCTTCACATCTTTCTTTGCCTCTCTTGTTCACATAGCAGGTCTACTAGAGAAACTCACAAAGTATAGATTTAATAGCTTAAAATCACTCTTTCTCTTTTAAGCCAAATTCTAAGTTCTGGTGGGAGGCATGCTTATGTATTCAACTTGGATCAGGCAGCACTCTGGTCTAATGAACTGTAATCAGGAGTGTGTAGTTACAGACATAGAGTATAAATATAGCTGCTACAGGACCAATTACTATGGATGAGAAGTGTCAGGGAAGGGAGTTGCTGATAAAGGATGAATTATAAATAGGGTAGACATCCCCAAAATGTCTCTGTGACCTAAGCAAATTCCTTTATGGCTCATGTCTCTGTGCCTGTTGTGTCATCTGTTTGGCATGCCTCTGTTTGACACAACTTCTCTTTCTCCAACTATGTCTCTGCAGCCTTGTCTGACCCTGATGACTGAGATCTAAAATTCTCACTGGGTCTTGTTTGTGTTAGTTGGTCTGATATCTGGACTTCCTTTGAAAGTTGTATATACCCATTACATAAGACTAATGGCTTCTCTATAGAATTTTATTAACATGTCTGTCTTCCCAACTAAACATACTGCTTCTAAGGCAATAGATCACGTCATAAGTTTTGCATATTCATGGCTGAGCAGAGTGGAAGTCCCTAATTAATACAATTTTTTTCACATGTGACAGAGCAAGCAGGCAGGTAGAAAATTAATTGCATATAATTGTGGTAGCAGCAAATGGAACGGTGAGACCAAGGAAGAAGGAATAAGAGAGGGCTAGGAAAAGGAAGTTTTTGATTTATGTATGCAAAGATTTAGTGACCATGACGTTGGAAAAGAGACTTCATGGGTGGAGTAGAGAAAGAATAAGCTGGATTTAGTGACAGAAGGAAGGGACGTATAGGAGACATGACAATCTTTTGCTGCCTAGCAATTCTCTCTCAACATCTTCCCTAAACATCTTAGAAAAAATACCAGAAATGAGGTTGAACTATAAAATGTGCACGATATCAATAATATAAATTGAGAATCATAAGCCATTGTTTTATTTGTTCTTCATTGCTGCAAATTATTCTAAATTATCAAGTTATATATGCAACATGCTCTCATATTTGCTAACAGTGAGTTTTTTCTACTGGCAGGGGACAAATTGTTGAAAAAAGTTGAACATATATGAAATATATATTAGAATAAAAAGAAATAAAGTCATGTTAATTAAAATAAATAATGGAATAAATGAAAAATAAAAACCAAAGAAAAGTGAAAAAATATGACCCTCATGAATGTCAGGTCCACAAGGTCCAGACTCTTAATGGCACTGGAAGTGTGTTCAAGGAAACTCCAGTCAGACTATGTGGATTTGAATCTAGCTGTGACATTTTCTACTTTTGAACTTGGATAGTTTATTTAACCTCACCAAACCTGTCATCTGTAAAATTAGGTTTTGAGAGGATTAATTGAGGAAAATTCATATAAAGGCTGTATTTGTCAAATTTGGGAGGTTGTAACAAACTCGGTAAAGTTAACCTAATTAAAAAATAAAAGAAAAGAGGAAAGGAAAGAGCATACTGACTCATGTTAATGGGAAGTCCAGACATAGTTAGAGCCAGAGACTTGAAAAATATTCCCTAGGTTTATCTGTGAACTTAAACCTCAGGCAACCTCTTTCTGCGTGGATGAAAAAGAGGGATGCTGGCAGACTCCAACTTGTATTCTTATATCTCATAGTCCAAAGGGAGTTGAGATTTTCTCTATTAGTTTTCAGAAAGACTCTGATTAGCCTAGGTCACATGCCTGCTCCTATACTAATCACTATATCCTGAGGAATAGAGAACTGAGGGTTAAATAGTCTTATACATGTCTTTAGGGATGAGTGGAACAGGATAATTGACAGTTCCACAAAGAACATATAGAGAAAGAAAAGATGGTCCCTTAAAGGAAGTGATAAGGTAGACGAAAAATGTTCACCACTTAATAAATTGCCTTATCAATGAGAAAAATAAGGACTTATAAGCGAGGATGTATATCAAGTAGGGAGAAAATATTACCATTCTTTCTCTCTCCCCCTCTTCCCACTTTCTCCTCTCCTTTCCTGCCTCTATTTACTCTCCAAAGTTTTCTCTTGGGTTATTCTAATCAAACTGCATTTTACTGAGAAATCATTTTACTTCTGCATCTCTCTATGGCAAACTTTAATAAATAAAATCCTGGCTGAAACATTATGGTGACTCTAGTTGTGGAGTAGGATGGTGTGGTAAATCTCTGTGGTGCATTAACATCTTTGTATCGAAAACTGAAATTGAGTTACAGAAGCCAAACAAGTCAAGTATAATAAATATAATTTCTTCTCACAATAGTCATAGTGTTAACATTTACAAATATCCCTGCTTTAATCCAGCAGCTAGGTGGGAAATCATTACAATAATTTGTCTCTTTAAAATATTTAGAAATTATTGGACCTAAAAGACAAAATTAAGCAAAGCAGAAGCAGGGATTTTTGCTCTTTTCTGACTGATCTAAGAGCATGTTGTTTGAATTGAACTAGGCATCTTGAGTTTGACCTTAACTGGAAGAGTATTACTTGAGAACTCTTCAAACTGAGCAGTAAACATTCCATTGTGCAGACCTAAACCTATAATTTTAAATCTTTGTAATACGGGAATACCTGACAACATTATTAAAGCTTTTTGCTTGCAATGTAAGAGAGATTCTCATCATTAATTGAATATAAACATTAGCTTGTTATCCATCACAAAGGCCCTTTGAGGAAAGGTTTTTAATTTTTTTGTTTTTCTATCTTCTATGAAGTCTATATTTCCCCACAAACTTGAAGTGCATTTTTTCCCATTGTTTTTGGATATTTCTTGCATGCAATACTCATAAAATAAACCTTTTAATAAAATAAACTATTAGGTATGGAATTATCTCTGCTGAATAATCAGCAAGGACTTTCTTCAGATATTTAAAGGTAAAATACTGGTAGCCAGTAAAGAGAAGGAATTCTAATCTTAGATTTCTGTGTGTGGTTGGATGGTACTGGGGTTGGTGGTGGTTCAAATATGTTTGTATAAAATCTGGGGAGCATGTTGATTCCTTCCTCTGCACCTTCTCCTTAATAAGGCAGATACTAGCAGCCACAGGGAAGGGACTCAAAACTGGGGTCATGCCAGGAAGAATGACGTATTATATACTTTTTTTTTTGCAAATTCTTACCCATTGTCTTCATTCAGCTAAGGAACCAAAAAAGAACAGGATCACCTCACTTTCTTAGATAGACAATCTTCACAAAATCTTATCTGTCAGTGCTTCTGCAGATAAAACTGCCTTGGGACAGAGTTATGAGGTACAATTTTTTAATACAGGGATATTATCAATCTCAAAATGCAGCACAAAGATAAATGAAAATTTCTGACAATTTAAAAGCCTATGATATAGATAATAATAAAGAAACAATTTGGATAAATTAGAAATGCACTTGACTGGGAGATATGAGATAGGCAGGCCTGGCTGCCACCTCTTTACCCTGGAGCTGGTCCAGACATGTACCTTAGGATGTTCTTTATCTGCAAAATAAGGGTCCAGCTGCCATGATCTGCAAGTCTGCTCTGGTTCCTACATGGACTGGAAAGTACCATTGGGCAAATGATTGAGCCTATCCTCTGCTTCTTCATTTGTAAAATGGGAGTAATAACTGCCTTGAGTGCCTCACGTAATTATTGTACAATTAAGTGAGATTATGGGTATGAAAGCACTTTACAAAATAAAAATCCATTCAAATATAAGTTATCATTATTATTAAAGAGGAGTAAAACAGGAAATCATTCAGAAGAGCCAGATACTAGTCTTATCCTCTCTAAGAAATCTATCACCGGGAGTCATCATTTGGAAATTCATCATATGGAGAATCAGCAACATTTTCTCATTATTGGTTTACCCATTCACTCTTCCATTTAACCTTAGTATTTCTAACTTTCTTTTCACTTTACTGCCTATCCTTTCACTACATATGTAGTTTTATGTGTGATCACTTACTCTCTCCACAGTGCTTTGTGACATTCACATATTCAAATTTCCACTTTCTTCAAATTTTCAATAATTAGTACATTTGTGCTAAAGCTCTTCTCAACCCAGGTCACCTGTCTGTTTCCCTTTCATGGGCTTTTCCTTAAATTATTTTTGACTTAATTTCCTTACATCCCTTTTTTGTAACCCATTAAGTGGATCAGAAAACATTTACAGAGCACCTACTAAAAGGCTAAGATCAGTGCTGAATGCCGAGATGAGAATCCTTAGAGAGCGTACCCTATAGTCATAGAGATGCTTAAAATACTCTCATGTTTACCCTATATCTACATCTAGAATATTTATTTTTATTAGAATGTAAACAAGTTATGACTTTGTCTATCTCTCAAGTTTTGCCACTTTTGTGCTTTAGCCTTGATGTTCTTCTTCAAAGTCAAGCTACATTTTTTTTTTTTTTTGTGGTACGCAGGCCTCTCACTGTTGTGGCCTCTCCCATTGCGGAGCACAGGCTCCGGATGCACAGGCTCAGCGGCCATGACTCATGGGCCCAGCTGCTCCACGGTATGTGGGATCTTCCTGAACAGGGGCACGAACCTGTGTCCCCTGCATTGGCAGGCAGACTCTCAACCACTGTGCCACCAGGGAAGTCCTCAACCTACTTTTTTATATCCCAATACCTATTTGTTCGTCAAGAGTCAATTCCAATATCACCCCCATTTGAGAACTTCATCCTTGGCTTCCACAATTATTGAATTGTGTTTTCCTCCCTACCCATTTGACAATTATTTATTTATTTATATTATTATTTAGAAGCTTTAAAATTTCTCACCATGTGGAGAAACCTAAGAGGCCAGGCACTCTGTTCTATGCATTTTATATTCCAACACTTTACTGTTGGTACTTAATAAATGTTTGTTAAACCAATGAATGAATGAACTAACACAATAATACAAGCTGGGTATTTAGAGGCAATATATTGTCAAGATGTAAGAATCAGATCTAGATTGGAATTCCATTTTTGATACTGATTAGCTAATATTAACCATGGAAAAATGGCCTTATCTTTCTCAGTTTCAACATCTGTATAATTGGGATAAGCTAGGGATCCTAAGATGCTTAGCGCAAATGCCTTGCATATTAAGTATCCAATATATGTTAAGCGCCACTTTAATATAATAATATATTTTATTGAGAGAATAGCTAATAGGGTACAGCTGGTATAGAGCACCTCTAAACAAGAGGGACGGACCAAAGACATTCCTCAAAAACCTAGAGAAGGAAATTCCACATGGTGTGCCATATTACAACCCTTTGGGAAATTGCTATCACAAGAGACAACCCAGGCTTTATGATGGATGAGGTGGTAACAAAAGGACCTGAAGTGAAGTCAAGCAGCAAATGGAGCTTTTCTTTCTTTCTTTTTTTAAACAGCTATTTATCAGCTCTAATCCCAATCAAGGGGTGATCTTTATGAGGCTGCAATGAAGCTATTGGTCACCTGGTGAACTTGTAGTTGCAGATGTCCACAAAACTAGTGATCACATCACAGCTAGTTTAATTCTTCTTAATACAAAGTATACAGAATATTTATTAAGTTAAATTCTCCCCATTATTAATCATTCTCCACCCCCTCATCAACAAAAAACAGTTATTAAGCCCTTACATGTGGGGCTGAGTAAAGGATTGTGACTTTTATTAGAACATGAGATATGCTTAGAAAGAAAATTATACACCTCTAAAAGGATGTGCAGACATTCCATTGTGTTTGTCTTTTCTCAATTTTTATAAAATTAAAATTGTTATCAGTGCTAAACAGTGTCTTTTTTTTTTTTTAGGTTTTAAAAATTTTTTATTTTAAATTAAATTGTGGTTAAAATAAAAACATATAAAGTTTAGCTATTTCTAAGTGCACAGTCCAGTAGTGGTAAATATATTCACACTGTTGTACAACCAATCTCCAGATCTTTTTCTTCTTGCAAATCTGAAATCCTATGCACATTAAACAACAACTCCCCATTTCCTTCCCTAGCAATCCTCTGGCAACCACTCTTCTACTTTCTGTCTCCATGAGTTCAACTACTCTAGGTACTTCATATAAGTGGAATTAGACAGTATTTGTCCTTTTGTTTAGCATATTGTCTTTTTTTTTTTAACATCATTATTGAGGTATAATTGCTTTACAATGGTGTGTTAGTTTCTGCTTTATAACAAAGTGAATCAGTTATACATATACATATGTGCCCATATGTCCTCCCTCTTGCATCCCCTCCCTCCCGCCTTCCCTATCCCACCCATCCAGGTGGTCACAAAGCACCCAGCTGATCTCCCTGTGCTATGAGGCTGCTTCCCACTAGCTATCTATTTTATGTTTGGTAGTGTATATATGTCCATGCCTCTCTCTCACTTTGTCCCAGCTTACACTTCCCCCTCCCCATATCCTCAAGTCCATTCTCTAGTAGATCTGTGTCTTTATTCCAGTCTTACCCCTAGGTTCTTCATGACATTTTTTTTTCTTAGATTCCATATATATGTGTTAGCATACAGTATTTGTCTTTCTCTTTCTGACTTACTTCACTCTGTATGACAGACTCTAGGTACATCCACCTCATTACAAATAGCTCAATTTCCTTTCTTTTTATAGCTGAGTAATAGTTCATTGTATATATGTGCCACATCTTCTTTATCCATTCATCTGATGAAGGACACTTAGGTTGTTTCCATCTCTGGGCTATTGTAAATAGAGCTGCAATGAACATTTTGGTACATGACTCTTTTTGAATTATGGTTTTCTCAGGGTATATGCCCAGTAGTGGGATTGCTGGGTCATATGGTAGTTCTATTTGCAGTTTTTAAGGAACCTCCATACTGTTCTCCATAGTGGCTGTACCAATTCACATTCCCACCAGCAGTGCAAGAGTGTTCCCTTTTCTCCACACCTTCTCCAGCATTTATTGTTTCTAGATTTTTTGATGATGGCCATTCTGACCGGTATGAAATATCTCATTGTAATTTTGATTTTCATTTCTCTAATGATTAATGATGTTGAGCATTCTTTCATGTGTTTGTTGGCAATCTGTATATCTTCTTTGGAGAAATGTCTATTTAGGTCTTCTGCCCATTTTTGGATTGGGTTGTGGTTTTTTTTGTTGTTATTGAGCTGCATGAGCTAAACAGTGTCTTTTGTGTTGTTGAAATCTCAGCTTTGTCAATACAATAAAACTTTAATACAGTTTGTAATAATTCACCATATGATTGTAGCTGGACAAGTTTTTAACAGACTTGAGTATTTTATTCTTAAAGAGTATTTGCTAGCAAATTAATACTATAGCCCAAATATCAGGTTGGAAATTGAATATATTTAAGAGACTCTATTCACTCAAGGCAATTTAAAATATTCACTCATATATGGTGTGCAGTCAGAGGAAATCAATTCCATCACCATTTACTCAATATCAGTTTTTGATGACTCTCTGTTCTACTGGGAAATATTATTAGGCAAACACATCAAGTTAATATCCCACCTTGGGAAAAAAAACCCAAAACACAATTATACACCCAAATCACATGAAATAATTTTTGTACATATAAAAGTTATTAGAAAAAAATTCCAAAATTAAAAGAATACTTCTAAATTATTTGTTGCTGAGATATATTTTAGACAACACTGTGAAAAATAATAATCAGTTTCTTGACCTGCTTTAAATAAACTCCCATTCTATTGAAACTGAAAAATGGATGTTTAGTCATTATTGTAGGCAACATCTAAGAAATTTTCATGTCTTCCCTGTCGGGGAAATGTCCCTAATTATAATCTCACAGGTGATCATTTTCCAAGCAGGCAGACAGCCCCTGAGCTGAGGTGACTGTCATTCAGCACCCAGGGTGGGGTCTGGATGAACTAGCCTAGCCAGGGGCTTGTTGTCCTGAAGCCCAGTTGGGTATTGCAGTATCTAGATTAGTTTCCCAAAGGCCAAAGTGGGGTCTGGAAAATGCGTTCTGCTTCACAGTATTTCTTTTGAAATGACAATCTTACCCTGGAGTCTTCTCTGTGTTTTAGGGCATTTCTGTGCTGAGGTAGAGAAGGGATTGAGTGAGCTGGGCTTTGCAATTCCCAATCTTATTTCAATTAGAGTGACTCTACTTTTATATTGGATTCCCGGTAAATTGCTTTATGAAGAAAGGATTCACTGAACAAAAGAGAAAAGAAGTGTGTTAAAACAAAACAAAACAAAACAAAAAACTACTACAGAGTATCAGAGAAATGACTGTTATGATAGGATAAAAGGTAGATGCTACTACATATTTTTTAAAATCTGCAAAGCCAAAAGTATCTTTCATCATATGAAATACCTAAGACAAAATTACTAAAATTAGCAATCAAGTAGCCTTATTAACACTTAAAAGAACCTATATTTGTGGTGCTGTTACAGCATAACACTTCATGGTCAAGCATTTTTTAAATGACAAGTCAAAGCTATCTCTGTAGGTAGAAAATTTATACTCAAAGATTTTAGAGAAAAATGAGACTATGAGTTATTATTCCTCTTACACATATAAGTGTATTTTTCTCACCCTATTATCTTTTTCCATGATTATTTCCTTAAAGAGAGAAGAACACTTTATTTATGACATACAAAACTTACATTTGGGTAATACCTCAAAATCCAATTATTACTTTTAATAATCATGTTATTAAAATTATAAAGAAAAAAGAGGAAGAAGAGGAGAAAAAATCCAATTTAGAGGAAAAAATAACTATCTATAGTTAAAAAAGTCATCTGTGGCATCAGGAGCTCTGTTTGAAACCCTCTCACCTAATATGTACTATGACTTCTCTGAACTCCTGTTTCTTCATCTGTGAACTGAGTTAATGACAACTTTTAACGTGGAATGCTGGATACTTTTCTAAGTATATTGTGTTCATTAATACAATTCTCACATAACCGTATGAGATGGTTGCTACTATGATCACCATCTTTCAGATGAGGAACGTTGAAATCAGTTGCAGTGAAGTAACTCATCCAAGATCACATAGCAAAGAATGGTAAGGTAAATGCTAAAGCTGGGCTTCCAACCCAAGCAGTCTGACTCCAAGGTTACACGTTTTAACAGCTACCTTACGTTGACTCTATGGAGAGTTGAGCCCAGACATTAAGATTACTGTCTTTGTTCTTTACCCCTAGTTCAATCACTTATCTAATCATTCATTCTACAGATATTTATTTACATCTATTAAGTGTAGGTTGCAATGAGGACAGAGATCAGAATGAAAGCAGGAAAAATGGTCACTCTCATGATGCTTATGATGTAGCGGGGGGGAAACAAAACAAACAAAATCTATATAGTATGTCAGACGATAATAAATGCTAAGAAGAAAAACAGCTTAGGAAAAGGGGACTGAGATGATAAGAGGAATTTCTATTTAGGTAGGTTTATAAAGACTTTATATGGCTTTCCTGATAGAGTGATGTTTGAACAGAAATAGAAATAAAATGAGTGAATCTTTCAGAGCAGTTTGAGGATTACATTTCATAAGTACAGCAAGTACCTAAAACAGTGCCTGTCTCATCATAGGGACTGGCTAAAAGTTTCTTTCTTCTCCCCTTAGAGTTAAAAGAAATTGAGAGGGGGAAATTTAGCTCTATGAAAAGACAAAGTGTTGATGGGAAGTTTGTTGATTCAAACTTTTTTTTTTTATGAAATAATAAAAAATAAACATGATCAACAGTCCCCAAATTCCCTTGAGCATTCAAATTTACAAAAGCAAGTGCATCACAAACTGAGAAAGGAAGTGTAAGCTGTGGGGTGTGTGTGTGTGTGTGTGAGAGAGAGAGAGAGAGAGAGAGAGAAACAGGGCAAAAGAGCAAAAGTGGATAGGGACATTCAAAGGTTTAAGCAGAATGTGCCGACAGACTTGTGAGCATTTCAGAGCTTGAAGCATCTGCTGGGCTAATAAATAATGTTTCTGGCAGATCAGAATTCAGAACTTTTGTGCAGAGATGGGAAGAGGAGTATTTGCTTCTGGATTTCATCCTGTTCAATTAATATCATATATATTAATATATATATATATATATATATTTATAAATGACTCACCCAAATCCATAAATCAGAGGTAAAATTACCATTATTTTTCTAATAGTGCCATGACTATCATAATGCCATGCAGAGAAATTCAAGTTTCCTTTGGGAAAATTATGTGAACATTAAAATTTTATATGACTAACTGGAGAATAAACATGGAAATATAATAGCTCTAAACTTCTTTTTATAATATATAACTGTATCTATCATATCAAAGCATCTAACTTGACTGAGTCCACCGGTGCATTTAGGGTGACTTCATTTCAGGGTTTTGGTATTAAATTAAGGTGAAATTTGTATAAAAACCAACCTGAAATTTAATACAGAACCCAGGTGCAGGGATTGTTAAATGGCAATTACTTTGGTGTTCTTGGCATGGACAGATGGATCAGATGAAGTTAGTGTTAACTTATATTACACTGCTGCTGTTATTTCAACCACTTCCTGATATTCACACCCATCATATTTAATCTGTAAATATGTAGTCAGTAGATAAAGTGAACGGAGGTTTGAGTATTGGAAGTTTCTGGATATAAACGTGCTTTCGTTTCTCTATGGTAACAAAAGTCCTTTGCAGGAGGAAATAACCAAGGAAACTCTAATCCAGGGTACAGCTCACTGTCGAATTTATTTCAGGATGTGATGAATCTTCCGGCTTCCCCAGGGGAGCTCCTGCAGGGAGTGGGGGCTTCAGGGAAAACGTGCCTTCCCAGCCCTTCTTCCCTCTGCTCTTCCATCTTGTCCTTTCCTTCACCCAACACCTATCCCTTCGCTTTTGCAGACCTCTGCATGTCATGTGCTCTTGCCCAAACTGTTGTACTCCTCCCGACTGAGACTCAGATTATTTTATCTGAGGAAGGAATTCCCCCAACTTAAGGCACAAGGCATGCAATATTTCAGTTACATAATAAAATTTGTTAGTCTGACTTCAGGCCACAGCTCTTTATAATAGATCAGATTAGAGCTGTAAAACTGGAAACTGTCAGAAGGAACAGTGTGTCACTCCTGTCCATGGCTGAAGCCTCTATTCATCTTCTCCCTGAATTTCTCCATAAAAACTAGGCCTAATTTTTTTGGAAAGAGGCAGTAAGTAGTATGTACTCTGCATATCCAGAGAATGGATTCATTCTTTTGAAGCACAGTATTATTTTACTTAATAGGTTAATAGTAAAATCAGATACTAATAATAAATGTAGTCCCTCAAATCAAGCTGTATAGAAGGGATAATTTCTGAGACTAGATCTAGCCATATCTATCTCCAAAAGACTAAATTATATGAAACTTTAAAATGTCTTCCTCATTAACAGAAAAAAGCATAGAAGATTTGTCCCCTTTATTTTTAGACATATATTCCATATAAATTTTAAATAATCATTTAAATTGAATTTCATATTTTAGCAACCAAGTAACATTAAAAAATACAGTGGCTTATCACACAGTGCGTGATCTGGGTAATAGTATTGTAACTATGGAAACAGCTTTGGTCAAAAACACCGTCAAGGGCTTCCCTGGTGGCACAGTGGTTAAGAATCCGCCTGCCAATGCAGGGGACATGGGTTTGAGCCCTGGTCCGGGAAGATCCCACATGCCGAGGAGCAACTAAGCCTGTGTGCCACAACTACTGAAGCCCACACACCTAGCGCCCGTGCTCCGCAACAAAAGAAGCCACCGCAGTGAGAAGTCCGCGCACTGCAATGAAGAGTAGCCCCCACTCACCTCAACTAGAGAACGTCCGCATACAGCAATGAAAACACACCACCACCAAAAATAAACCAAAATACTGTCAAGACACAGACCTTTTCATGAGTGTTGCATTCAATGTGCACACCCTTTCTAGCTGTGGTATGACATTTTTTCATTCCTTGTAAAATCTAAATACTAAATATAAATAATGCTGACTGTATAGTTTACACTGTAACAGATAATTTCCATCTCAGAAAGCTACATTTCTGATTTTAGAGTAGTATGGATCACTAATACATTTAAATCATATCTTAACACTTAGAGGAAACTTATTGCACTTCCTGTCATGAAACTCAAAAGAGACAATTTATTATTCTAAACAAAGCATTCTTTCCTTTGTACTGGTGGCTTAAGCCTACGAATTTGATTCAAAAAAGGTTCCTTTATCTCCATGGACATTCGTTGTAATTTTGAGGTACAGTCCCAAGTCCAATAGTCTTTTGTCAAGGGAGATAGTGGGCAAGTGTATGAATTTAATGTTAAATAGGAACCGTTTTGTTGTATTTTCAGACCTGTGAATCACTTTCCAGATTCACTTCTAATCAGTTAATACATCAATCAGCCTGCCTTTTGAGGCATGTACAATGTATGGGAAAAGCAAAATTTCCTGTGCGTATTTATAATCTAATTGGGCCATCTTGAAATGTGAAATATATATGACAAAATATAATCAAGTGTTAAGGGGTGTGATATAATTGGAAGGGGCTAAATGAATTCATAGGAGTAAATAGGTTTCAAACATTGTCAGAGAATTCAAGGCCGCCTGCCCTTGATGAATGGCCAAAGAATGAAGATGCAGAAAGACAAGGAAGAGATTTCAGGAGAAAGACACTAAGCTTTGGAGGAGAGGTGGATCTGATTAAGAACATCCTCCAGAAATGGAAGGAATTGCTCTGACCAGAATTTGACAGAAAATGAAATTAGACTGTTTGAGTGAAGGTAGATAATAAATGACTTTGAAATCTTGGTAGGGAATGGACTTAAAATAGTGAGCTTTTTACACTCAATTTTTGTAGAATTTTCAGCAGGTACATGAAAACTATATATGAGAAATTTTGACATGAATTGGAATGGAGAGAAACTGTGGTCATAAGACCTAAAATCAGGTAGAAGCTTGTTTTTTTTCTTCTAATTTTCAGATAATAATCCTAGCAAAGAATTAACTGCCTGTGGAGAGATAAGTTGGACAAGCCATCAAAATCAAAGGAAGGTGTAGTTATTCTGAACTAATAGTTACAGACTAGTGGAAGCTTCAAAAATATTTGTGGAATTTATCAGGTCAACCAGAGATGTATACTGTTTGTTTCCCAAATGTGGCCTGGCTACTTCCTATTGCCATATTTAGGATCTGCAAACTGAGCATTATTTTCTTTGGAATGCACTTACTCTTCCTTGTTATTTATAAAAATAATAACACCTGATATTTACAGAGTGGTTTCTTTTTTAATTAATTTATTTATTTTTGGCTGCGTTGGGTCTTCGTTGCTGTGTGAGGGCTTTCTCTAGTTGTGGCAAGTGGGGGCTACTCTTCATTGTGGTGCGCGAGCTTCTCATTGCAGTGGTTTCTCTTGTTGTGGAACATGGGCTCTAGGCACGTGGGCTTCAGTAGTTGTGGCACGTGGACTCAGTAGTTGTGGCTTGCGGGCTCTAGAGTGCAACCTCAGTAGTTGTGGCACACAGGCTTAGTTGCTCCGCGGCATGTGGAATCTTCCCGAACCAGGGCTCGAACCTGTGTCCCCTGCATTGTCAGGCGGATTCTTAACCACTGCGCCACCAGGGAAGCCCTATAGAGTGTTTTATACTTATGACTTTGGGAAATGGTTAGCTTTGATTTAAAGATGGGACCAGAAGAAAGCGATTTGTCCAATCACGTAATCTGAGATAAGATACATGCCATTTGATACCAGTATTAGCCTTTGAGGTATCTAATAGTGCTACAAAAATATAACCTCTAATAAGCCTAAATAAAGTATAAAACATGGAGCTCAACTATGAAGAGATTCCTAGGACTTGCTATGGGTGATGGTAGCTATTAGTATGTTGGCATGTCAACTTGTCAAATTAGGGATGATTGGTTGACTCTTCATCCTTTTGTTCAGTCTTTCCTAGAGTAGATTTATAATCTTTACACCTTTTACCTCCATACTGTGTATTGATGGAAAATTCACCTGTTTCCTCTTTGGCCCTATGCTTAGAGAGAACATAGTTGAATGGCCTCTCAATAGGTCTAAAATTTGGCACTGAATACTGTTGTTTCCACATAGAATCTCTTTTCTAGGCAGAACGTCCAGTTTCATTTACATTCTTGTTTATTAGTTGTTCAACATTCCACATTCTCTTCAGCCTACTGCTTTGTGAATACCTTCACATTTGGCTTGCTGTTCTGTAAAAGGAGCAATGTCATTTTAAGACAGGGAATGGATGTATATCTGCAATGGGATAAAATTTGTAATTCTGAGATTTTTATGCTCTGCCGTTCATACAAGAACATTTCCTGACTGCTGTGGGGCTACACTGAGGAAAAGAGACTTTCTGAGGTTCACACATGTTGTCATGGCAATACCTGGCATAACAAAAATGTAGGAAAATTAAGAAAAAATTGGATTCATGGGCTAGCAACAATATGGCAGTTGTTTTTTTTTTACCAGATTTTATTTCAAGTGATTTTTCAATAATTTGTTGGTTGTAGAACAGCTTGGGGCATGTGGTTTACATTTAGTTAACATGCTTCATGTAATAATGGGTGAAAAGTATTATTTGTGTGTGTGTGTGTGTCTGTGAGAGAGAGACAGAGACAGAGACAGAGAGAGTTTTCCCTTACTCTTCTATTCTTGCCATGGTTGGCTATAAATTACCTAAATAAAAATATGTATTCAGTCGTAACTTAACAGAAAAAGTATGATGAAACAGTCCCACTTAGATGAAGGTGCCCCCTCTACTACTATGAATCAATAGAAGAAGGTACATTTTTTGGTGATTTGTATCAATTAAAACTTATAGAATTTTTATTTCACTATTTATGGCACTGTGAGAGATACTACTGTGGATGCCAAGCTTGGTAGAACTTTAATCAGGGGAAGGGGAGAAAGGGAGTGATGGTCACAGTGAGCTATTTGTAAAAGTAAGTGGGCTTTCCATAAAGTGAGACACATTGGGAGATAGAAGGTGTCTTGTGTTTTGTAGGATAGTGGGAAATGGAAAGATAGCAGCAATGATTGAAACTGGTAGGCAAGGGCAAGGTAACGTATTGTATGTTATTCAAAAGGATTCGTAATTTATTCTGGACAGTTCCATGTGAGGGTGTAATGGATTTACTTTGTCCCAAATTGGTGTGTTGAAACCCTACCCCTCAATGTGGTGGTATCAGAAGGTGAGGCTTTTGGGAAGGGATTAGGATTAGATGAAGTCATGAGGGTAGAGCCCTCATGAGTGGGATTAGCACCTTTATAAGAGTCCTGTGAGACCTTGCTTCCTCTCTCTGCTCTTGCCATGTAAGGATACAATAAGATGTTGGCAGGCTGCAACCAGGAAGAGGGCACTCACCAGAAATTGAAAATGCTAGTAACCTGATCTTGGACTTCCATGCTCTAGAACTGTGAGAAATAAATTTCAATTGTTTATAAACCACCCAGTCTATTGTGCTGTGTCATAGCAGTCTGAACTAAGCCAGAAATTGATACCAAAATGTGGGAATGCTGCTGTAACAAATACCTAAAAATGTGGAAGCAGCTTTGGAACTGAGTAATGAGTAGGGGTCGGAAGACTTATTGTTTAAAAAACTGAGGCAGAGTTGATTTACAATATATTAGTTTCATGTGCATAGCATACTGATTCAAATTTTTATAGATTATACTCCATTTAAAGTTATTATAAAATATTGGCTATATTCCCTGTGTTGTGCAATGCATCCTTATAGCTTGTTTATTTTACAGAAAGTAGTTTGTACCTCTTAATCCCCTACTCCAATCTTGCCCCTCCCCCCTCCCCTCTCCCCACTGGTAACCACTAGTTTGTTCTCTACATCTGTGAGTCTGCTTCTGTTTTGTTGTATTCATTCCTTTGTTTTATTTTTCAGATTCCACATATAAGTGAAAACATACAGTATTTGTTTTTCTGTCAGTCCATTCCATAGATTTTGGATTATTATGTTTACATTTGCAATAGTTTCCAGATATTTTTTAATTTCTTTTTTGATTTCTTCATTTGTTGTTTAACAGTATACTGATAAGCCTCCATGTGGTTGTGGTTTTCTGCAGTATTTTCCTTGTAATTAATTTCTAGTCTCATAGCACTGTGGCTGAAAATATCCTAGATATGATTTCAATTTTCCTAAATTTACTGAGACTTATTTTGTTGCCCAGCATGTGATCTATCCTGGAGAATGTTCCATATGCACTTGAAAAGAATGTGTATTCTACTGCATTTGGATGGAATGTCATATGCACATATATATATGCACATCCATTCATTTAGTCTGGTGTGTCATTCAAGGCCAGAGTTTTCTTATTGATTTACTGTCTGAACAACCTGTCCATTGTTGTAAGTGGAGTGTTAAAGTCCCCTACTATTATTGTGTTATTGTCAATTTCCCATTATGTCTGTTAATATTTGCTTTAGGTATTTAGATGATCTTATATTGGGTGAATATATATTTATAATGTTAGATCTTGTTCTTGGATTGATCCCTGACCGTTCTGTTATGTTTTTATTTGTCTCTTTTCTTTGTCTTTCTTTAAAATCTATTAGGGAGATTGGTTCAAGATGGCAGAGTAGAAGGACGTATGCTCACTCCCTATTGCAAGAACACTGGAATCACAATTAACTGCTGAGCAATCATCAGTAGGAAGACACTGGAACTCACCAAGAAAGATGCCCCACATCCAAGGACAGAGGAGAAGCCACAATGAGATGGTAGGAAGGGCACAATAACAATAAAATCAAATCCCATGGCCACTGGGAGGGTGACCCAAAAACTGGAGAACACTTATACCACAGAGGTCCACCCACTGGAGTGAAGGTTCTGAGCCCCACGTCAGGCTTCCAAACCTGGGGGTCCAGCAAAAGGAAGAGGAATTCCTAGAGAATCAGACTTTGAAGGCTGGTGGGATTTGACTGCAGGACTTTCACAGGACTTGGGGAAGTGGAGACTCCACTCTTGGAGGGCATGCACAAAGTAGTGTGCACATTAGGACCCTGGGGAGGGAGTGACCCCATGAGAGACTGAAGCTGACCTACCTGCTAGTGTTAGAGGGTCTCCTGCAGAGATGGGGAGTGGCTGTGGCTCACTGCAGGGACATGGACACTGACAGCAGAAATTCTGGGAAACACTCCTTGGTGTGAGCCCTCCCAGAGTCCGCCATTAGCCCCATTAGGCTCCAGTGCTGGGTCGCCTCAGACCAAACAGCCAACAGGGAGGAAACCCAGGCCCATCCATCAGCAGACAAGCAGATTAAAGTTTTACTGAGCTCTGCCCACCAGAGCAACACACAGCTCTACCCACCAGCAGTCCCTCCCATCAGGAAGCTTGCACAAGCCTCTTAGACAACCTCGTCCACCAGAGGGCAGACAGCAGAAGCAAGAAGTACAACAATTCTACAGTCTGTATAATGAAAACTGCATTCACAGAAAGATAGGCAAAATGAAAAAGCAGAGGGCTATGTACCAGATGAAGGAACAAGATAAAACCCCAGGAAAAAAAACTAAACCAAGTGAAGATAGGCAACCTCCAGAAAAAGAATTCAGAATAATAATAGGGAAGATGATCCAAGACCTCGGAGAAAAGATGGAGGCAAAGATCAACAAGATGCAAGAAATGTTTAATAAAGACCAAGAAGAACTAAAGAACAAACACTTAGAAGAATTAAAGAACAGACAAACATAGGTGAACAATGCAATAATTGAAATGAAAAATACACTAGAAAGAATCAATAGCAGAATAACTGAGGCAGAAGAACGGATAAGTAACCTGGAAGACAAAATGGTGGAATTCACTGCCATGGAACAGAATAAAGAAAAAGAATGAAAAGAGATGAAAACAGCCTAAGAGACCTCTAGCACAACATTAACCACACCAACATTGTCATTATAGGGTCCTGAAGGAGAAGAGAGAGAGAAAGGACCAGAGAAAATATTTGAAGATATTACAGTTGAAAAATTCCCTAACATGGTAAAGGAAATAGCCACCCAAGTCCAGGAAACTCACAGAGTCCCAGGTAAGATATACCCAAGGAGAAACAGGTTGAGACACATAGTAATCAAATTGACAAAAATTAAAGACAAAGAAAAATTATTAAAAGCCACAAGAGAAAAATGACAAATAGCATACAAGGGAACTCACATAAGGTTAACAGCTGATCTCTGAGCAGAAACACTACAAGCCAGAAGGGAGTGGCATGATATACTTAAAGTGAGGAAAGGGAAGAACCAACAACCATGATTACTCTACCTGGCAAGGATCTCATTCCGATTCAGTGGAGAAATCAAAAGCTTTACTGACAGGCAAAAGCTAAGAGAATTCAGCAACACTAAACCAGCTGTACAACAAATGCTAAAGGAACTTCTCTAAGTGGGAAACACAGAGAAGGATGGACATACAAAAACAAACCCAAACAATTAAGAAAATGGTAATAGGAGTATACATATCGCTAATTACCTTAAATGTGAATGGATTAAATGCTCCAACCAAAAGACACAGGCTTGCTGTATGGCTACAAAAACAAAACCCATATATATGCTGTCTACAAAAGACTCACTTCAGACCTAGAGACACATACAGACTGAAAGTGAGGGGATGGAAAAAGATATTCCATGAAATTGGAAATCAAAAGAAAGCTGGAGTAGCAATACTCATATCAGACGAAAATAGACTTTAAAATAAAGAATGTTAGAAGAGCTAAGGAAGGACCCTACATAATGATCAAGGAATCAATCCAAGAAGAAGATAAAACAATTATAAATATATATGTACCCAACATAGGAACACCTCAGTACATAAGGTAAATGCTAATAGCTATAAAAGAGGAAACCGACATTAGCACAATAATACTCGGGGACTTTAACACCTCAATTTTACCAATGGAAAGATCATAAAGACAGAAAATTAATACGGAAATGCAAGCTTTAAATGACACAATAGACCAGTAGGTTTAATTGACATTATAGGACATTCCATCTGAAAACACCAGATTACACTTTCTTCTCAAGTGCACACGGAACACTCTTCAGGATAGATCACACCTTGGGTCACAAATCAAGCTTTCGTAAATTTAAGAAAATTAAAATCATATCAAGCATCTTTTCCAACCACAACGTGATGAGACTAACCTATGACAAAGGAGGCAAGGATATACAATGGAGAAAAGACAGTCTCTTCAGTAAGTCGTGCTGGGAAAACTGGAAAGCTGCATGTAAAAGAATGAAATTAGAACATTCCCTAACACCAGACACAAAAATAAACTCAAAATGGATTAAAGACCAAAATGTAAGACTGGACACTATAAAACTGTTAGAGGAAAACACAGGAAGAATACTCTTTGACATAAATCACAGCAAGATCTTTTTTGTGTGTGTGTGTGTGGCATGTGGGCCTCTCACTGTTGTGGCCTCTCCCATTGTGGAGCACAGGATCCGGGCACGCAGGCTCAGTGGCCATGGCTCACAGGCCTAGCCGCTCCGTGGCATATGGGATCTTCCCAGACCGGGGCACAAAACCGTGTCCCCTGCATTGGCAGGCAGACTCTCAACCACTATACCACCAGGGAAGCCCACAGCAAGATCTTTTTTGACCCACCTCCTAGAGTAATGGAAATAAAAACAAAAATAAACAAATGGGACCTAATGAAACTTCAAAGGTTTTGCACAGCAAAGGAAACTATAAACAAGGTGAAAAGACAACCCTCAGAATGGGAGAAAATATTTGCAAACGAATCAATGGACAAAGGATTAATCTCCTAAATATATAAACAGGTCATTTGGGTCAATATTAAAAAAACAAACAACCTATTCAAAAAATGGGAAGAAGACCTAAATAGACATCTCCCCAAAGAAGACATACAGATGGCCAAGAGGCATATGAAAAACTGCTCAACATCACTAATTATTAGAGAAATGTAAATCAAAACTACAGTGAGGGATCACCTTACACCAGTCAGAATGACCATCATCAAAAAACCTACAAACAATAAGTGCTGGAGAGGGTGTGGAAAAAATGAACCTTCTTGTACTCTTGGTGGGAATGTAAATTTATACAGCCACTATGGAGAACAGTATGGAAGTTCCTTAAAAAGCTAAAAATAGAATTACCATATGACCCAGCAATCCCACTGCTGGGCAAATACCCAGAGAAAACCATAATTCAAAAAGACACATGCACCCCAGTAGTCATTGCAGTACTACTTACAATAGCAAGGTCATGGACGCAACCTAAAAACCCAATGACAGATGAATGGATAATGAAGATGTGGTACCTATATACAATGGAGTATTAGCCATAAAAAGGAACAAAGTTGGGTCATTTGTAGAGATGTGGTGGACCTAGAGACTGTTATACAGAGTGAGGTAAGTCAGAAAGAGAAAAACAAATATTGTATGAAGTCTATTATGTTCTGATATAAGTTTTGCTATCCCAGATTTCTGTTGATTTTCATTTGGATGGAATATCTTTTTCCATTCTCTTACTTTCAGTCTCTTTGTGTCTTTAGACCTGAAGTGAGTCTCTTGTAGGCAACATGTATATGAGTCTTGATTTCATTTTTATTTAGCCAATCTATGTTTTATGATTGGCACATTTAGTCTATTTACATTTAAAGTGATTATTAATAAGTATGTACTTATTGCCATTTAAAAAAAGGTTTGGGGGTGTTTGGATAGTTCTTTTTTGTTCCTTTCTTCACTTGTTCTCTTATGACTTGATGACTACATTTAATGTCAAGCTTGAATTTTCTTTGTGTGTGGATCTAGTATAGTTTAAGTGTTTATTACCATGAATTTTGTATATAGCAATCTCTCTTTCTCTCTCTTTGTATATATATATATATAATATATGATATATATCATATAAAACATAGTAAGATGTGATATGATATAATATATATTATATATAATGTTATATGATATATATCATATAAAACATAGTAAGATGTGATATGATATAATATATATTATATATAATGTTATATGATATATATCATATAAAACATAGTAAGATGTGATATGATATAATATATATTATATATAATGTTATATGATATATATCATATAAAACATAGTAAGATGTGATATGATATAATATATATTATATATAATGTTATATGATATATATCATATAAAACATAGTAAGATGTGATATGATATAATATATATTATATATAATGTTATATGATATATATCATATAAAACATAGTAAGATGTGATATGATATAATATATATTATATATAATGTTATATGATATATATCATATAAAACATAGTAAGATGTGATATGATATAATATATATTATATATAATGTTATATGATATATATCATATAAAACATAGTAAGATGTGATATGATATAATATATATTATATATAATGTTATATGATATATATCATATAAAACATAGTAAGATGTGATATGATATAATATATATTATATATAATGTTATATGATATATATCATATAAAACATAGTAAGATGTGATATGATATAATATATATTATATATAATGTTATATGATATATATCATATAAAACATAGTAAGATGTGATATGATATAATATATATTATATATAATGTTATATGATATATATCATATAAAACATAGTAAGATGTGATATGATATAATATATATTATATATAATGTTATATGATATATATCATATAAAACATAGTAAGATGTGATATGATATAATATATATTATATATAATGTTATATGATATATATCATATAAAACATAGTAAGATGTGATATGATATAATATATATTATATATAATGTTATATGATATATATCATATAAAACATAGTAAGATGTGATATGATATAATATATATTATATATAATGTTATATGATATATATCATATAAAACATAGTAAGATGTGATATGATATAATATATATTATATATAATGTTATATGATATATATCATATAAAACATAGTAAGATGTGATATGATATAATATATATTATATATAATGTTATATGATATATATCATATAAAACATAGTAAGATGTGATATGATATAATATATATTATATATAATGTTATATGATATATATCATATAAAACATAGTAAGATGTGATATGATATAATATATATTATATATAATGTTATATGATATATATCATATAAAACATAGTAAGATGTGATATGATATAATATATATTATATATAATGTTATATGATATATATCATATAAAACATAGTAAGATGTGATATGATATAATATATATTATATATAATGTTATATGATATATATCATATAAAACATAGTAAGATGTGATATGATATAATATATATTATATATAATGTTATATGATATATATCATATAAAACATAGTAAGATGTGATATGATATAATATATATTATATATAATGTTATATGATATATATCATATAAAACATAGTAAGATGTGATATGATATAATATATATTATATATAATGTTATATGATATATATCATATAAAACATAGTAAGATGTGATATGATATAATATATATTATATATAATGTTATATGATATATATCATATAAAACATAGTAAGATGTGATATGATATAATATATATTATATATGGTATATAATTTTTATTTATTAAATTATCATTATTACTACATATTATTATGTAATAATACATTATATATATTTTATTATTATCATGGTATATATGTATTATATTATATTTATTCCATTTTTATTCACATATATTTATTATATTATTATAAATATATATTATCTATACATATATAATATGTATCATTATATATTTATTTATGTTTTACATATATATTCGTATTTACATATGATATGTATGATATACATATCATACGTATATGATAATTTGCTGATATATTTATTTCAAACAATTTTTTAGCAACCCTGCATTTGTACTTCTACCACCACCACAATTACTGTTTTTTTTTTTTTTTTAATAGTTTCTTTTTTTTTTGCAGTACGCAGGCCTCCCACTGCTATGGCCTCCCCCATTGCGGAGCACAGGCTCCGGATGCGCAGGCCCAGCGGCCATGGCTCACGGGCCCAGCTGCTCTGCGGCATGCGGGATCTTCCCGGACCGGGGCACGAACCCGCGTCCCCTGCATCGGCAGGTGAACTCTCAACCACTGCGCCACCAGGGAAGCCCCAATTACTGTTTTTCATGTCACGTTTTACAGCTTTTTGTTTTGTGCATCCTTTAACTACTTATCCTGGAAATAGATGATTTTACTATTTTGTTTTTTACCTTCCTACTGCTAGCTTTGTACGTTGTTAATTTACTATGATTACTATGTATTTATCTTTACCAATGAGTCTTTTCCTTTTGTAGTTTTATGTTTCTAGTTGTGGCCTTTTCTTTTTTGCTTAGAGAATTCCCTTTTATATTTCTGGTAAATCTGGTTTGTGTGCTAAACTCTTTTAGCTTTTGTCTGTCTATTAAACATTAGATTTTTCCATCAAATCTGTAAAAAGGCCTTGCCGGGTGGAGTATTCTTGGTTGTTTTTCCCTATTATCACCTTAGATATATTATGTAACCTCCTCTGGTCCGGGGTTTCCACTGAAAAGTAGCCTTATGCAGGTGTCCTTGTATATAGCTTTTCCCTTGCTGCTTTTAGTATTCTCTCTTTATGTTTAATTTTTGCTATTTAAACTACAATGTGTCTTGGGTTGGTCCCCTTTGATTAATCCTGTTTAGGACTCTCTGCGCTCCCTAGACCTAGCTATCTTTTCCTCTCCCAAGAAACTTAGGGAAGGTTTCAGCTTTTATATCTTTAAATATGTGCCCCTTTCTCTCTTTTTTCTCCTTCTGGTATCCCTATAATGCAGATATTACTATGCTTGATGTTGTCACAGAGGTCTCTTAAACTGTCCTCATTTCCTTTTATTTTTCTCGTCAGCTTCAGTGATTTCCATTACTCTATTTTCCAGCTCACCTTTCAGTTCTGCTGTATATTCTAATCCACTGCTGATTCCTTCTACTGTATTTTTTATTTCAGTTATTATTTTCTTCAGCTCTGTTGGCTTCTCCTGACTCTTTCTTAAATTAGTCACTTTGTTCATTCATTCTTCTCTGAGTTTTTAGATCATCTTTAAATTGTTATCTTGAACTCTTTCTAAGGTAGATTGCCTGTCACCTCTTCACTTAATTCTGGGGTCTTATCTTGTTCCTTCATTTGGAACATGTTTCTCTGTCACCAAAAATTTGCCTAATTTGCTTTTTCGGGCCTCTCACTGTTGTGGCCTCTCCCGTTGCGGAGCACAGGCTCCAGACATGCAGACTCAGCGGCCATGGCTCACGGGCCCCACCGCTCCATGGCATGTGGGATCTTCCCGGACCGGGGCACGAACCTGTGTCCCCTGCATCGGCAGGCGGACTCTCAACCACTGTGCCACGAGGGAAGCCCTAATTTGCTTTTTTAAATTCCTATGTATCTGGTAAGTTGGTTATATTTCTCAACTTTGAAGAAGTGGCCTTTTGTAGGAGAAATTCTGTGAGTCCTAGCAGTCCACTCCCCTCTGGTCACCAGAGCTATGTGCTCCAGGGGTACCCCCTGTGTGAACTGTGTGTGACCCTCTATTGTGGCAGGCTGACTACTGTAGGCTCTATGGTCGGTGTGGTCGGCCACTGGACTTGTTGTTTGGCAGTCCTTGCCTTGTGCAGAGGCTGCTGGCCCTTGGTTGTGGGGGCTGGGTGACAAAGTGGCTGGCTGAGGAATCCTGGTCGGTTACAGGGCTAGTGCTGGCTCACTTATGGTCAGAGCAGGGTCCTGGGGTTGTTTTAGTGCTGACGTTCTCAGATATCCTGTCAGCCTGCTTGTCAAGCGGTCACTTTCTGACATGGATGGCTGCAGGTCCCAAGGTTTCCCAAAGCTGGTGCTGGCTTGCTGGTGGGGGGGCTGGGGCCAGGGCTCAGGGGTTCTGGGGCTAATGTCAGCCTGCTTGTGAGCAAAGTTGTGTACTGAGGTCTCTGACTGCAGGGACCTTGGGGTCCCAGGGCTAGTACTCATACACTGGTATGTGGGCTTGGGTCCCGGTTCCTCTGGTTTATACAGCCATGTGCCGGGGTGGCTGTGGGATCAGGAGGTCTTACAGCAGCCTGCCTTCAGGTTGGTGACATTGTATTCCCTCCTGGCTAGTTGCTTGAGCTAAAGTGTTCCAGTACTTGTCACTAAAGGCAGGTGGGGCCAGGTCCCAGTGCTAGTAAACTAGAGGAAGGATTCCAAAATGACATTTGCCAGCACCAGTGTACATGTGGTAGAACGAGCTCCCCCAAATGGCTGCCACCTGTGTCTTTGTCCCCAGGGTGAGCTCCAGTTGCCTCCTGCTTCTCTGGGGGGCTCTCCAAGTTCAGCAGGTGGGTCTGAACCTCCTTTCAAATTACTGCTTCTGCCCTGGGTCCCGAAGCATCTAAAACTTTGTGTGTGCCCTTTAAAAGGCAGTCTCTATTTTCCACAACCCTCTGGATCTCCCAAAAGTAAGCCCCACTGGCCTTCAAAGCTAAATGTTCTGAGAGCTCATCTTTCTACTACAGGACCCCCAGGCTGGGAAGCCAAAGTGGGGCTCAGGCCCATTGCTCCTTGGGGAGAACCTTTGCAATTGTAATTATCCTCCTGTTTGTGGGTCACCCACCCAGGGTTATGGGTCTTGACTATACTGTGACTGCCCCTCCTACCCATCTCATTGTGATTTCTTCTTCATATCTTTAGTTGTAGAAGATATTTTATGCTAGATTCCTGGCTTTTTCATCAATAGTTGCTCTGTAAATGGTTGCAATTTTGGTGTGCCTGTGAGAGGAGGTGAGCTCAGGGTCTTCATACCATCTTGGCCTGAAATCTGAGGAGCTAGAAGAATTTTGAGGTGCTTGCTACAAAAAGCATACATTGCTTTGAGTGGGCCTTTAAAGGCAGTTCTGGTGAAAGCTCAGAAAGAAAAGAGGAGAGCCATAGAGAAAGCCTTAGTTTTTTTAAAGAATGCATAAGAAATCCTTAACAGAATGTGGGTAGAAATATGGACAGTAAAGGTCATTTTAATGAGATCTCAGACATAAATGAGGAATGTATTATTGGAAACTGGAGGAAAGGTGAAGTGGCAAAGAACTTGGCTGGTTGTGTGTGTGTCCTAGTTTTTTTGTGGAAAGAAGAGCATGCAAGTGATAAAATTGGATATTAGCCTGAAGAGATTTCTAAGCAAAGTGTTGAAGGTGCAGCTTGGCTTCTGACTGCTTATAGTAAAATGCAAGAAGAGAGAAATGACTTAAAGATGGAATTTTTTAGCAAAGCGAAATAATAGCTAAAAGATTTGGAAACTTCTTAGTATCCATATCGTGAAAAATGAGAAAGCATGTTCAGAAGAAAACAGTAAAGGTGTGGCCAGCATCTGGTTAATAAGATGAGTATATATCTGAACCATAGACTCAATCAGCCACCCCAGCAGGAAACTGCCAGTTTGAACTGAAGAGGAAGGAGATAAGAAAGAATGAAGGAAGGCTGTGGACTTCTTGGATTTTATAGGACAGGATCATAGAGCTATTCAGCTCTGAACTTGCACTATTCTTCAGGACAGGGAAGAATGATCCAGAAGGTGATTCAGAGATCATCAGGCTGTGCCCTTTGTTTCAAAAAGGAGATTGACCATCATCTTGCTTTCAACAGGCCAGTTGGCCTCTGCCCAAAGCCCTGGGGACTGGGCCACCTGGCAGAGTTCTGGTGGGTGCAGAACTACTATTTCAGGACTACCACCTCAGTGGGCCTGGAAAGCAGAGCATCAAGCCAAAGAGGTTTATTCTCAAGCCTTAAGGTCTAATGTATTTTGCTCTGCTAGGTTTTGGACTTGCTTGGGACCTGTCACCCATTCCTTCTTTCCTGTTTCTCCTTTTTGGAATGAGAATATCTATTCTATGTCTGTCTTACCATTGTATTTTGGAAGTATAACTTATTTGGTTTCACAGGTTCTCAGCTGGAGAGGAATTCTGTCTCAGGATGAATAGTGTCTCCAGTCTCACCCAACTCTGATGTAAATGATATTTATATGAAACTTTGGACTTTAGAGTTAATGTTAGAATGAGTTAAGAGTTTGGGGATCATTGGGATGGAATGAATATATTTACATGTGAGAAGGACATGGATTTTGAGGGGCCAGGGACAGAATGATATGCACTAAATATTTGTGTCCCCCCAAAATTCATATGTTGAAATCCTACTCCCTAATGTGATGCTATTATGAGGTGAGGCCTTTGGGAAGTAATTAACATTAGATTAGGCCATGAGGGTGTAACCCTCATGAGTCATATTAGTGCCCTTATAACATTATGAGAGTGCTTGCTTCCTCTCTCTGCTCTTGCTATGTAAGGATACAATGAAAAGTTGCAGTCTGCAACCATAGAGAAGGCTCCCACGAGAATGTGACCATGCAGGCACCATGATTATGGACTTCCATCTTCCAGAACTGTGAGAAATAAATTTCTGTTGTTTATAATCCTACCAGTCTATGGCAGTTTGTCATAGGAGCTGAACTAGGATGGGGTAACCATCATTTAGACATAGACCATGGTATTTTGGTTTCTGATCTCTCTTCTTTTGCCCATACCCCACTAGCTCTGAAATAATAGGTGAAAATAGTAAGACAATCCCCTTAATCTTATCTTTATCAGCAGTCTCACAAAGTTTTGTAGATACTAGTCTCTAAGGATGGCTTCAGTTTGGGTATAGATATTATTGGCTATTTCATGCACTAAGATTTCAAATTCCTGGATTCTCAGTCAATTTAGACTATAGGTCAGGGACAGTATCTTTCTTAACAAAGCTTTATTTCCCTTTGTCTCTGCTTGCAGACTAGTTCACTCTAATGTGAATTCATTGCAGAAATTTTTTGATTAATTTGTTTACTGGAAGTATCAATTGGCAGCCATTACATAAGGCCATTCTGCTTTTTTCACTAGTTATTTACCTAATGCTACAGTCTTGGCTGGCACTTGATCTGCCTTCCAAAGTACTGTAGATGATATTTTGAACAAATGCTTTGCCATTTCTTAACAAGAGTTACCATGTTTCCAACCTCCAATATCTATCTCCTCTCTGCCTCCACTAAGTTGATGCTAACTTTTAGGTTGGTTATTTGTTATATTCTACTCCTAGTTATCAAATGTTGCAGCTGATAAAACTAATAAACAAATATATGGAAAAATTTCAATTTTGTTAATTTTCAAATATCTTTTTTAAAAATAATGGAACACATCGTCTTTCAAATTAGAAAAATAATTTTTAATCATGTTATAAGTGATAAAAACATGCAGCAAAACTGGTACTTTCATACATGCATATTGGGAAGACCAGGCTTTAGTTTAATTAGGCAATATAAATTGACTATAATTTATATTTTAATAAAGTAGTAACATTTGTTAAAACCATTCTAAGAAATAATTAATAAAATGAAAATGATATGCATGATTTGTTTCCTATTGCTGCCAAAATAGGAACAACTTGAAAATTAAAATGAAGAAAAATGGGTGATAAAATTATGATACATCTATTAAATGGAATAGTATGTAACTGTTAAAATAATTAGGAAAACTATGTTGCTACATGAACAAGTAAGTGTAAATGCTGCAGTGTAAAAATCAGGATATAAAATTACATGTGTGCAAGGATTGCAAGCAAGTGAAGTAATATATGGAGAATTATTAGATCAGAGTATAACAAAATGATTGTAGTTAGATGTTCTGTTGGGTGGTGAGATCATGTTGCTAACCTACAATTTCCAATTTTCTGTCTGGGAAAAAAACCTAAAGATTTATGACCTATAAACTGACATGACTTACCTTTAAAACATAAAAAAAATGAACCTATATTATTAAATAATAATTTAATAAAATTAAATTATTAAAACTAAAGATTAAAAGAGGCACATCATTAAAATCTGGTGGGTAAAGTTAGATGCAACATACTATTGTTTGTGTTGGACATTGTGCTATTCACAGGACAGCTGTCTTCATCATTCTATCCTTTAATTATTCTTTACAATGTATTTATTTAAATTCTTAAACAAACTGCCAGTAATTAATTATCTGAATTAATTCTTATCAGATCTCCTTTAAAAGTGTTCAGAATACAGTTAAAATTATGTTTATTTAAAGATACAAAAATTCCACAATATTTCTGTAACTTTTTATGAAATTACTTTCCATTTCCTATTCTTATTATTTATTTTTCTTACATTGGACTGCTTCCATTTCAATAATTCTGCCAAACTATGTCTATGGTATTTAAAACACTTAACCTGTTCACAAAATAATTTTTTTATGGGTAATGGGGGAGAATGTTAATATAAATTTTATAGGTAGAAGATTTAAAAAAGGCATGTTTGATACACACATATTAGTAAATTCCCCCCATTCGGGATCCTGTTACCCAAGTTTAGTTAGGTCCACATTCTTTTTGTTTTCTCCATGGACCTCTGGTATTCACTACATAAGTCTGTTCTCCATTTTAACGGTTTACTAAAAATAATTGTTGTAATGTTTTATGGTGAAGCTTGTGTGCCACACATATTTTCCCTTCCAACCATGTATCTCAAGATAATATTTTTCCTTTGAACAAATTATATTACCTTCCTTGAAAGAAGATTGCTTTTAGAAATTTTGCAGGTTGGATTCTGGGTTATGTTCTAATAGTTGTGGTAGCCTCCTCAGGAATAACTATAATACTTGAGTTCACTCACCATTATCTCTCCTTTACGTTATATCTTACTACTTTTAATGGTCTTTTCCATCTCCAACCTGGGGGAGTTTCTAAAGTCAGTCTTCAAGCTATTGATTTTCATTATTACTTCATTTTTTAGTTAATTAAATTTTTTTCCCTCTACCCCATTTATGTCCATCACATCTATATTCTCTTATCTGTGAACTTTGAATCTATACCTGCTTTTATAACTCTTTCTGGTCCTGAGTCTGGGTCTTTTTTTTCTTAATTTATTAAGAAAATTTCCTAAAATTAATTAATTTCCTAAAATTTCCATCTGGTTTAGTAAACATTGTTATTCCTCTGAATCTTTATGCTACTGGACCTTTTCACTTGTTCTGCAATAATTTTGCATGGTCATTATGTATGGCTTTTCAAAAACTCATCCTTGGCTTCACAGAGATCATGACAGAACATGACCCAGGCAGAAAACTGGAGTTGGTGATTTGCTCTGTTGATTTGATTGATATGAACTCTTATCACTTAAGTGATGATCACAACTAGTCAGATATATTGCTTCTGGATGTCTGCAGCTCCAAACCACCAAATCAATGTCTAATTTATATCTGAGGGGCAGATATGGAACATCTTAGAATTTCTTAGCCTGTTACTTTGACATAAAACAAAAATATATATTTAAAAATTACCCCTTCACTGTTAATATTTCCACATTTTTCCAGTGTCTACTCTACCTATATAATTTTCTTGTAGGGACTCTGTTTCCAGAGTTGCAACATGACATCACTAGTATCATTCCTTCCTACTTACGTATCTCCCTTCAATAACATTGCCTTTTTCCAGCAAACTCCCAACTCAATCCCCACCACACCACCTGCTTTATATCAAATACTCTTGGAATTTTAAGCCCCTGACTAGATATAGCAGGAAAAAAAAGGGGGAGAGAGAAATATGGCATTAAAGAATTAGTACCCAAGAAATTGAGGGTCAAAAGTTCATTTTTTCTAGTTTATCACACCATCAATTAAGCTTCTCTATATGCCAGGGACTGAGCTAGGTGGTGGAAATACAGCCTTAGCAAAGTAATAATAATAAACCAAAAAACTATGATCTCTGTGTTCGTGAACCTCACATTCTAGTAGGAAGTAAACATGAATAATTAAGATCTATTTCTCAGGTTTCCTTTTATTTTTTATTATAAAGTGTGGTAAATATAACAAAGGGAAAGTATACAATGCCATTAGAGAACAGAGTGTTAAATAGATTAGTGGTTCAGAGAATGATTCTCTGGGTAAAAGACATTTGAGTTGAGGACTAAAATATGAAAAAGGGTTAATCATGTGATGAGTACATATGTACTTGTTAGGTGAGAGCTGGGATGGTGAGCAGGCAGAAGGAACACAGCCTGCTACATGTCCTGAGGTAGAAAAGAACTTGGCCCAAATCTCATGTCTGTGAAACAGAAATCATGCAGTGAAGGAGATAAGAAGCATGATTTTTCCTGCAAGTGAACCTGATACACATAGGCCACTATCCTTTCACTATTGCTTTATTTTGTTACTTCTATTTCAACAGGTAGATTATAAATTCTGTTTTAGTGATATCATGGATTTTCAATCTTTAACAGAATATTTATAAGTATTTTTGTTGGCAGTTAGCAGAATTTGCAGCACAACTTGTTAACCAGGTGGCATTTTAAGAAGACTCTATCACGTGGTCAAACATTCCAAAAGCAGCATCATGGTGGTAACAGGCCACAGGTTGCCTTGTTACCCTACCATCGATTTGGCCAGTACAGAGTCAATGGCCCCAAATAAATTTAGACAGTTTACTACTTATGTCAAAGCAGAGTGAGATCAACATGTTCCCAGGTCCCCAAATTCTCAGTTTCACATTATGAATCTAAACCAGAAATGTCAGATGACAGACAACACAGGTGATTGGTCACTCTGTCATTGGGGATCAGTTTCTAAACCACAGCAAGCAGTTATGTAAATTTACACAGAAGCCTGCAGCTGTACTACAGAGATGAGGTGCAGTGGAAAGTCCTGTGCTCAGCTGAAACTAGGGAGATGACCAGGAATTAGCTCTGTGTCCGTCTTTCACAAGATCAGGATGAAAAAATACCTTGTGGCAGTTTCTCACAAGGCTTACCTCTGGTTGCTCCAAAAGGAATCACGGGACTCTGGATCAAAACTTGGGTTAGACTATGGTCACAGTTGGCCACATGGATTATGTGGAGGCAAAATCACTAGGGCACCATGGCGGAGCCATTTCCTTATAGAATCCCCAGTCTATTTTTAATGCTGCTTTGTGTCCTTGTGTATTTATAACCATCAGAAATATTATATAGAAGTGACTTATAGAAAAATAGTGTAAACTAATATGATACCAGACTAAAATGCCAACTCTCTATCTCTAAATATCTGTCTGTGTATTCATCTATTTATATTTCTAAAGTAGAGGTATTTGCCCTAAGTATTTGTGTTCAAGATGATTATATTGGATCTCTGTCTTCTTATTAGGGCAATTTGGATAATGCCTAAATAATTTTAAGACTACAGAGTAATATACAGGCAGTAAGCATAGAGGTTTGTACAATTATCTATAACCCAGAGAAGAGAAACCTTAGCCTCGTTTGAGGAACTCAGGAGTCTTCTGGAAAAACATGACAACAAGGCTAATACCTAAAGGAAGAGGATGAATCTAGCATGTAGTTCCCAAGCTTTATTCTTGGCATATGTTGTGGCTGGAAATGAAGTAAAAAATAAGTCTTGCATAATAGTCTAATAATCTAAGTATTATAGATTTTATCTAGAGGGAGTGTAACTTTAGGAATTAAAATTGAAAGGGTGATATATTTGTGTGTCAGATAGCCCTGGTGGCAGGGACTATAGGTTTAATACTGCACCCCTTCCCTCCCCAAACTAAATCAAACCAAAATAGAACAAATAAAGCAAATAGATTCACAGTTTTTCAAAATGGAAATTGACAACCTTATTCTAAAATTTATTTAGAAATACAAAAAAAAACAAGAATAATTGAGATAATCTTGAAGGCAAAGAAAGGGTAGAAAGGCTTGCTTTAATGCATATCGATGTTTGTTATAAAGGTAATACAGAGAGTGTGGCTGAAGAATAGACAAATAAGCCAATGCGACAGATTAAATAACCCAGAAAGAAATCCACATTAGATATAGACATTTTATCTATGCAAAAGTTAGCACTTCCAAGAAATGGGAGAAAAATGGTCTACTTGATAAAGTGTTGAGTCAATTGGATAGCTATGTGGGGAGAAAAAATGACCTCTTCCTCATGTCTTACTGAAAAAATTATTTCCAGATAGATTTTAGATTTTAAAGATGTGAAAGGAAAAATAAAGATAACATAGGAAAAGGACTTCCCTTGCGGTCCAGTGGTTAAGATATTGCACTTCCATTTCAGGGGGCATGGGTTTGATCCCTGGTTGGGGCACTAAGATCCCACATGGCACATGGTGTGGCCAAAAATTAAAAAGAAAACAAACAAACAAAATAAAATAGGAGAATATCTTCATGACCATTGGTAGGAAATCGTTTTTTAAAATAAAACAAAAAAGCATCATTCATGTGTTTCTTAAACTGACTACTTCAAAATTAAGCAAATCTTATCAAAATATACCATTTGAGGTCTTCCCTGGTGGCGCAGTGGTTGAGAGTCTGCCTGCCGATGCAGGGGACACGGGTTCGTGCCCCAGTCCGGGAAGATCCCACATGCCGCAGAGCAGCTGGGCCCGTGAGCCATGGCCACTGAGCCTGCGCGTCTGGAGCCTGTGCTCCACAACGGGAGAGGCCACAACAGTGAGAGGCCCGCGTACCGCAAATAAACAAAAACAAACAAACAAACAAATATATATATATACCATTTGAGAGTGAAAAAGCAGATTATAGAGTTTGAGAAGTATTTACATCATCTATAACTGAACCCCAAAGTAATATAAAATATTCCTACCAATCAATAAGAAAAAGACAACTCAGCATGGAAAAAAGGCAGGAGGCTTGAACAAGCCCTTCACAAAAAAACTCTCAAGAGCCAATACATATGCGAAAGGGTATTGATACCATCAGAGCTCTGGATAGGAAAACAGAAGCCACATTATGTATTTGGGGTATGAAGTGTTTTATTATCGCAAATTAGAAGCTTAAATAGACATTTAAAGAGTCTGAGGAATAAAGCTCAGGGAAGCTCCCATTTCTCTTCCTCAGCATCAGTAATGTGAGCTGTGCTCAAGAGCTCATCAGAAGCTGCTGAGATCTCATATCTGTCTGTCAGTCTGACTACAACCTTCTCTAGGAAATATGACCTTTCCTTCCCTTCTTAAAATTCTCTCAACGTCAGACTTTAATCCAGAATCAGACAGGAAGTTCTTGGAAATGCAATCTCTGGCTTCTCCTCTGTAACAAAGAGAACATCTTGGTAGTGATGCCAAGTTGAGAACAGATAAATCAGAACAATGTCCAACCTCACTGGTAATTGGAGATATAGGAGTAAGCCTGCAAATGGGTTTACTACACAACCACCAGGTGGCTAGAAATAAAAAGACTGGCAATTGGAATTTTTGGCAAATATGTGGAGTGAGAGCAATTCTCCTACATCATGGGTGAAAGCGTAAATTGGTAAAACCACACTGGAAAACCATTTGGCATTGTCGATGAAGTTGAGCATAGACATATCATATGACTCATTCTATCCCTAAGTATGTATCCAACAAAAACGTGTGAAATATGTAGCAAGGACCATGTCCAATAGTGTCCACAGCTACCTGGCATATTTGAGGAAGCCAGTGTGGCTGGAGTGAGGTTGTAGGAGATGAAGTGAAATGAGGAACAGGGTGAGATTGTGCAGGGCCATGCTGGCCATTGTTAAGACTTTGAAGAGTTTCCCTCAAAGGGTTAACATAACTGTATTGTTTTTATAAAAGGATCATTCTCGCTCTGTGTTGAGAAGTGACTGAGGGGGCACAAGGGCAAAGCAGGAAGACCAGGTAGGACGCTGTTGCAAAGACCCTGGTGAGATTGATGGTGTCTTTTACCTGGGTGGTGGGGGTGAAAGTGCTGAGAAGATGGGCAGATTCTGAATATACTTAGAAGGTAGAGCCAGGCAGGATTTATTTACGGTCTGGATGTGGGGTAAGAAAGAAGAAGAGGCTCAAGAACAACCCCAGGTTTCATGTACTGAGCAACCAGAAGACTAGAGCTGTCGATAACCAAGATGGACAAGACTGTGGAAGAATAGGTTTTACGCTCCTGGCGAGCTGGGTGTTGGGCATAATAAAGTTTGAAAGGCTTATTAGGAGGCCGAATAGTCACAGAATAGGGTGTAAGTGATATAATACCTTCATAATGTAATAAAAAACAAAACACTATCTAAACAAACAAGAAGCATAGACAGTATAACAAATGTTTAGCTATGTGGAAGAACAGGAGGTAGGTGGTAGCAGGATGAATTTGAATGTTCATTTCTTCATCTTCATAATAGGCAGTCAGTTACTACTCTCTGAACCTGAGATATTTAGTTCAAAAAATAATATAACATCTTTAGGTTTTCATGAACATTTAAAATTTAATTTGGAAAGATATTTTAGGATATGCTATCTTTTTTGGTGAAGAAACAATTACCCAAACTTCAATAATTCTTTTATTTTCAATTCATCTTTTTTCTTTTAAATTAAAATAAAATGACATTGGGCTTCCCTGGTGGCACAGTGGTTAAGAATCCGCCTGCCAATGCAGGGGATATGGGTTCGAGTCCTGGTCCAGGAAGATCCCACATGCCCTGGAGCAACTAAGCCTGTGAGCCACAACTACTGAGCTCACATGCTGCAACTACTGAAGCCCACGCGCCTAGAGCCCGTGCTCCACAACAAGAGAAACCACTGCAATGAGAAGCCCGCGCACCGCAATGAAGAGTAGCCCCCGCTCACTGCAACTAGAGAAAGCCCACACGCAGCAACGAAGACCCAACGCAACCAAAAATAAATAAATAAAATAAATAAATTTAAAATAAATAAATAAATAAAATAAAATGACATTGATAATTTTTAAAATAAAAGAAGCAAGTACAGTTCCATTTTAATAACATTATTTTGGTCTCTCAATCTAGATATCTGTATCTATGTTTATGTAGGAATAGACAAATGTCTGGATTATGGTCACTTAAATTTAACAATGATTATATCTAGGTGATGGAATAGTTTGTTGTTTTTTTAAACTTGTTTTTTTTTTTTACACTGAATAGCTTGGATACTTTTTAAACATGCAAATTTTATCTTTAAATAAACGTACAGGCGTTTCTATATTTAAGGGTAATAACAAAGTACAGATTATACAAATTTTTTTATTTCATATTTTTAAAATTTGCAAAATATTAAGCAAAATGTCTGACAGTACTTCTGGGAAGCCCATCTCCAAGCCAGACTCATGCCTAGGTGTGTCCATATTTACCACATCGATGGTGGTAAACTTATAAACGAACACCTGTTATCTAAGGTGAATAATGTATTATTTTGTTTGCAAAACTAAGTGAATATAATCACTTTTGTGGATCAGTAGTTTATCACATTAAATAATGAGTCCTGATTATTCACTGGCAGAATGGTTGACACCAAACAACATTCAGAGGTAAGAGTAAAGCAATCAATTGGTTTATCCATTTTGGGATGACTTAATCCATTGTCTATCCATTCCTACCCAGAGGAGCTGAGTTGCTTCAATTAGTTTCACTGTTTCTCTTTTCTTATAATTAAAAATAGTTATCATTCCTTTGGTTGAGTAGGTAGTCTACAGCCTATAGCTGCCATGTCCAACATAGTAGTCACTACTCATGAGGGTATTTAAGTTTAAATTTGTTAAAATTAAATAAAACCTAAAATTCGGTTTCTCCTTATATTGGCACATTCCAAGTGGTCAATGGCTAGTGGGTACCATTTTGAACCTTGAAGATACAGAAAATTTTCATTATCTCAGAATGTTCTAAAGGACAGTGCTTTGTCCCATGAAGAAAGCTTTTTAAAATGCTTCTCTAAAATGTGTTATCTCTCTTTTATTTCTCTAGATCACTTTTTTAAAATTGCCTTTGCAAAATAATCAAGGTATGTTATGCATTATCCAGTGATTTAACTATTGTAAGAATTTGGAACAAAATATGAAAAATAACTTCTTGTAAGTAGGCGTTAAAGTTGACTTTCAACTGATGATGTCACTGTAGAAAGAGCTCTGATCCCAGGGTTAACAAGGATCTGAAAAAATCTTCAAATCTGAATATAAAAATATTAGCCATAGAGTTGCATATAGGGTTAATCTAACAACAAAGGATCATGAAAGTTATAATTCAGAATAAATGCAAAAAATTTTTCATTACTTTTGGTTTGTTTTTGGGCATTTTATAAAGCTTATAAAAATATTTATTGAACACATCAAAAGTTCATTCTTAGATGTATTGGCATAATTTTTCTATTTCTGGGAATTTAAATAGTGACTGAATCCAGTACATCCAGTACATTACTTTGGAAGATGACTTTGTTCTTTAACAACTCAGGATCTGAGCTAATAATGGCAGTCAGCCACCCAATTTCATAGATTAGTTTAAAATATCTCTTGCTTACTAAGCAAAATGTCAAGGCCTTAGATATTAGCATTTACTTAATTTCCTCTGCCTAAAAATAATCAACACCTCTCCCTATAACTTGGGAAAAGCATTTATATTAATGAGTTACTCTGTTGACACCCATTAAATATCAATAATTTATATTAATTGCTTTTCAAAAATAATAGTGTTTGTGGTTTCCAGTACTACACACATATCATTATTCATCAGCATTTAAAACACATTTTTCTGTGAACTTGGAATTGCTTTCTGTAAATGTTCCAAGAACTTGTGATGAGATTGATGTTGCAAGCAGCTATGCTTTGTACATTTTAGCACAGAAAGATTCCCTCTTCTGCATTATTTCAGGTATTTGGTTTCACATTTTCCAAGTTTGTGTTTCCAAATATGTGCTTGCAAACAAATTCCCATCTTGTTGCATGAAAGTTGAAGACACAATTTAATTTTTATGTTGTATAATTGAAAATATAGTCTTCCTAGTTATATTTCAGGAGTTAAGAATTTTCTTATCTGTCTTAGTATTGTTTATAGAGTAAAACAAACAAACCAATTACAAAACACAAAAAAATAAAATCAGGGTGTATTAAAAAAATCTACTCAAAATATTTGGTTGATTGATTATTGGTCTTATTTTCTAAATTGCAAAATTTTATATACACATTTTCCATCTTGAGCATTTTTGAATACTCAGTAAATACTACTTGGGGTAAATACTACATTTACATAATTATCACTTTACTGCTGAAGTAGAAGTTAGCCCAGACAGAAAAAAAGTCTTCATGTCTTAAAGGTTAAAGTTCCACATGCTTGTGATCTTCTCTTTCCAAAGAGGTCATGGAAATAATGGAATAAAGTCAGTGTTGGACAAGTGTGTTGGGAGTGCACATGGATTCTTTAACCTAATACAAGAGGCTTGGTAGAATTCACACATTCCTGGAATCTGGGGATCCTCAAGGATCAAGACTGACCCAGTGAAAGATGTCTTCTGTATCTTGCTATTTGCAACATGGCAGAAGGGAAGTAGGTGCTGAAGACCAGTGACTTATGTGGGACCTACCTCTCTGTTGAAGCTCTGAGTGAAGTCCCTGACCCGTAGCTATTTTGGATTGCCCAGTTAGATATCTCCTCAGCATATTGGAGACTCTGCCTCCATTCTCTAGCTGCACTGAACCCATTTATACTAACTGATTTCTGCTGAGCTTAACTGCCTTTGCTCTGTGAGTTAGGAGATCTATATGTCTGACAATAAAAAAATAACAATTATCTGTATGAAAAATCACCATGTAAACAAAGTTAAAAGTAAAATCATTGACTGAAAAAAAGTATGCAACAACATATAACAGAAAATAAATAGCCAGAATATTCCATAATGTTTATAAGAAAAGACAAAAACACAGCAGAAAAATAGGCAAAATTTTGAACAAACCATTTGCAAAAGAGAAAATACAAATAAAGGATGCTTGCCTTAAAAAGGAAGCAAGGAAATGCAAATTAATGCAACTGTGAAATATCTTATTCTCCCATCAGATTGAGAAAAAAAGTGGTAATATCAAGTGTTGATGAAGATTCTGGGATATTAATATTCTCGTATCTGTTGATTAATTTAAATTGTTTTAGCTTTTTAAATCCTAGGAATATCCTAGTTATAAGTAATAATAATGAACATTTTTTTACCCAATTGTCTTGATTACTCAATACCTATGCACCCTTTCTTTTTTTGTAATAAAATTCTGATATTCCTTTGGGAATCCAACTCATCTTCATTGGATTAAATCTTGTTGGAATTACCAATCACCCTCCCCAAGGACAAGGGATTATCATATGGTTTAGGTAAGGCTCCTCAGTGCCCTCTTTGGAATCTGAATCTCAATCAAAATTACAAGGACCTAAAAATATAGGAGTGCTAAAGACATTTCAGATTTTCAGATTTCATCAGTTTAAGATGCCATACATGCAAGTTGCAACATTATTGCATGTATCACCTAAAAAGGGGCACCAATTACACAGATGATGCTTTCCTTTCACTTAGAAAATTTTATATTTAGTAAACAAGCTCCTTTAGATATACTTACAAATTCATTTTTGTCATATTTCACTAATGAACATAAAAAGAAAAATATAAGTGAAATAAATTGACTAAGGAATACCTAAATCCTTTGTGAATCACTTTTTTTCTCAGACTTATCAGTATTCTTGATTCTCTGGGCTAATTGAGAGAGAGTAATTGATGGAGTACGTTTTAGTCTCAGATATACTTTTCCAAACCACTGATACCCATTCATCACATGTTGGTGCCTGTAGTCATTTCTTCAATGATGAATATTAAATTCACTAATAAAACATTTATGCACTGCTGTTGCTTTTATGTGTTTTTGCATACACAATCATTTAAAAATAAATATGACTTAATAGTATAATCAAGATATTTTAAATGTAATTAAACCAAATGTGTAAGGTGTCAATCAAACTCATTAATTAACTGTAGTAAGAACATTATTGACAACATGACCAAGTTCTCACATGCTCAGACAATGACATCTACTTTAAAGTGCCTCAGTCCAACCAGAATTGTGATACTTCACTTAAAATATATTTTAAATATAAAAAATACAAAGTTTGAAAATGATTTATTCAGAGATATCTGTATGCTACCTAAAAGAGACTTTAGATTTAAAGACACACACAGACTGAAAGTAATAGGATGGAAAAAGCTATTCCATGCAATTGAAAATGAAAAGAAAGTGTGGGGTTACAGTACTTGTATCAGACAAAATATTCACCCAACTTAGGAGTACCTAAATACATAGAGCAAATATTAACAAACATAAAGGGAGAAATTGACAGTAACACAATAATAGTAAGTATTGTTAACACCCCAGTTACATCAATGGACAGATCATCTAGACTAAGAACAAAACAAAACAAAAACAAAACAAATAAACAAACAAAAAAAACATTAAGAAAACACTGGCCTTAAACAACACACAAGATCATTTGGACTTAACAGATGCATAGAGAATATTTCATCCAAAAGCAACAGAATACACATTATTTTCAAAAGGACATGGAACATTCTCCAGCATAGAACACATGCTAGACCACAAAACAAGTCTCAATAAATTTGAGAAGATTGAAACAACAGCACTATAAGACTAGAAATCAACTGCAAGACAAAAACTGCAATAAAACTACAAAAAATGGAGGTTAAACAGTATGCTACTAAACAACAAATGGGACATTGAGTAGCAAAGAGAAAAAAAATACCTGGACACAAATGAAAATGAAAACAATGATCAAAAATCTATGGGGGAGGAGAGGAGGAAGATGGTGGAAGAGTAAGAAGTGGAGATCACCTTCCTCCCCACAGATACACGAGAAATACATCTACATGTGGAACAACTCCTACAGAACACCTACTGAATGCTGGCAGAAGACCTCAGACTTCCCAAAAGGCAAGAAAATACCCACATACCGAGGTAGGGCAAAAGAATAAACAGAGACAAAGGGATAGGGACAGGACCTGCACCAGTGGGAGGGAGCTGTGAGGGAGGAAAGGTTTCCACACACTAGGAAGCCCCTTCACGGGCAGAGACTGCGGGTGGCGGAGGGGGGAAGCTTCAGAGCCACGGAGGAGAGCACAGCAACAGGGGTGAGGAGGGCAACGTGGAGACATTCCTGCACAGAGGATTGGTGCAGACCTGCACTCACCAGCCCAAGAGGCTTGTCTGCTCACCTGCCAGGATTGGCGGGGCTGGGAGCTGAGGCTCAGGCTTCGGTCAGAGCCCAGGGAGAGGACTGGGGTTGGCGGCGTGAACACAGCCTGAAGGGGGTTAGTGCACCTCGGATAGCCGGGAGGGAGTCAGGGAAAAAGTCTGGACCTGCCAAAGAGGCAAGAGACTTTTTCTTCCCTCTTTGTTTCCTGGTGCGTGAGGAGAGAGGATTAAGAGTGCAGTTAAAGGAGCTCCAGAGACGGGCGCAAGCTGCAGCTAACAGGGCGGACCCCAGAGATGGGCATGAGATGCTAAGGCTGTTGCTGTCGCCACCAAGAAGCCTGTGTGTGAGCACAGGTCACTATCCACACCTCCCTTCTGGGGGGCCTGTGCAGCCTGTCACTGCCAGAGTCCCGGGATCCAGGGACAACTTCCCCAGGAGAATGCACAGCATGCCTCAGGCTGGTACAATGACCCGTCAGCCTCTGCCGCCACAGGCTCACCCAGCATCTGCACCCCTCCCTCCCCCTGGCCTGAGTGAACCAGAGCCTCCAAGTCAGCTGCTCCTTTAACCCGTCCTGGCTGAGCGAAGAACAGATGCCCTCCAGCGACCTACATGCAAAGGTGGGGCCAAATCCAAAGCTGAGCCCCGGGAGCTGTGCGAACAAAGAAGAGAAAGGGAAATCTCTCCCTTGTACCCTGCATCTGTGGAATTCCTGAATAGACAACGAATCATCCCAAATTGAGGAGGTGGACTTTGAGAGCAAGATTTATTATTTTTTCCCCTTTTCTTCTTTTTGTGAGTGTGTATGTGTATACTTCTGTGTGAGATTTTGTCTGTATAGTATCACTTTCACCATTTGTCCTAGGGTTCTATCTGTATTTTTTTTTTTTAATATTTTTTCCTAATAATTATTTTTTATTTTAATAACTTTATTTTAATTTATCTTTATTTTATTTTATGTTATCCTTTTTCTTTCTCTCTTTCTTTCTTTCTAATTTTTCCCCCTTTTATTCTGAGCCATGTGGATGAAAGGCTTTTGGTGCTGCAGCCAGGAGTCAGTGCTGTGTCTCTGACGTGGGAGAGTCAACTTCAGGACACTGGTCCACAAGAGACCTCCCAGCTCCACATAACATCAAATGGCAAAAAACTCCCAGAGATCTCCAGCTTCACTCAAAGACCAGCAAGCTACAGTGCTGGGCACCCTATGCCAAACAACTAGCAAGACAGGAACACAATCCCACCCATTAGCAGAGAGGCTTCCTATAATCATAATAAGTCCACAGACAGCTCAAAACACACCACCAGACGTGGACCTGCCCACCAGAAAGGCAAGATCCAGGCCTCATCCACCAGAACACAGGCACTAGTCTCCTCCATCAGGAAGCCTACACAACCCACTGAAACAACTTCAGCCACTGGGCACAGACATCAAAAACAATGGGAACTATGAACTTGCAGCCTGCAAAAAGGACACTCCAAACACAATAAAATAAGCAAAATGAGAAAACAGAAAAACACACAGAAGATGGAGGAGCAAGATAAACACCCACTAGACCTAACAAATGAAGAGGAAATAGGCAGTCTACCTGAAAAAGAATTCAGGGTAATGATAGTAAAAATGATCCAAAATCTTGGAAATAGAATGGACAAAATGCAGAAAGATTTAATAAAGACCTAGAAGAACTAAAGATGAAACAAGCAACAATGAACAACACAATAAATGAAATTAAAAATACTCTAGATGGGACCAAGATCAGAATAACTGAGGCAAAAGAATGGATAAGTGACCTGGACGATAAAATATTGGAAATAACTACTGCAGAGCAGAATAAAGAAAAAAGAATGAAAAGAACTGAGGACAGCCTCAGAGACCTCTGGGACAACATTAAACGCACCAACATTCAAAGTATATGGGTTCCAGAACAGGAAGAGAAAAAGAAACGGACTGAGAAAATACTTGAAGAGGTTATAGTTGAAAACTTCCTTAATATGGGAAACGAAATAGTTAATCAATTCTAGGAAGCACAGAGAGTCCCATACAGGATAATCCAAGGAGAAACATGCCAAGACACATAATCAAACTGTCAAAAATTAAATACAAAGAAAACATATTAAAAGCAGCAAGGGAAAAACAACAAATAACACACAAGGGAATCCCCATAAGGTTAACAGCTGATCTCTCAGCAGAAACTCCGCAAGCAAGAAGGGACTGGCAGGACGTATTTAAAGTGATGAAGGAGAAAAACCTACAGCCAAGATTACTCTACCCAGGAAGGAACTCATTCAGATTTGATGGAGAAATCAAAACCTTTACGGACAAGTAAAAGCTGAGAGAGTTCAGCACCACCAAAGCAGCTTTACAACAAATGCTAAAGGAACTTCTCTAGGCAAGAAACACAAGAGAAGGAAAAGACCTACAATAACGAACCCAAAACAATTAAGAAAATGGGAATAGGAACATACATATCGATAATTACCTTAAATGTAAATGGACTAAATGCTCCCACCAAAAGACACAGATTGGCTGAATGGATACAAAAACAAGACCCATATATTTGCTGTCTACAAGAGACCCACTTCAGACCTAGAGACACATACAGACTGAAAGTAAGGGCATGGAAAAAGATACTCCATACAAATGGAAACCAAAAGAAAGCTGGAGTAGCAATTCTCATATCAGACAAAATAGACTTTAAAATAAAGAATATTAGAAGAGACAAAGAAGGACACTACGTAATGATCAAAGGATCGATCCAAGAAGAAGATATAACAAATGTAAATATTTATGTACCCAACATGGGAGCACATTAATACATAAGGCAAATACTAACACCCATAAAAGGGGAAATCAACAGTAACACATTCATAGTAGGGGACATTAACACCCCACTTTCACCAATGGACAGATCATCCAAAATGTAAATAAATAAGGAAACACAAGCTTTAAATGATACATTAAACAAGATGGACTTAATTGATATTTATAGGACATTCCATCCAAAAACAACAGAATACATATTTTTCTCAAGTGCTCATGGAACATGCTCCAGTATATATCATATCTTGGGTCATAAATCAAGCACTGGTAAATTTAAGAATAATCCTACCTTAAGAAACAGGACACATCTCGAATAAGCAACCTAATCTTGTACCTAACGCAATTAGAGAAATAAGAGGAAAAAAAACCCAAAGTAGCAGAAGGAAAGAAATCATAAAGATCAGATCAGATATAAATGAAAAAGAAATGAAGGGAATGATAGAAAAGATCAATAAAACTAAAAGCTGGTTCTTTGAGAAGATAAACAAAATTGATAAACCATTATCCAGACTCATCAAGAAAATAAGGGAGGAAACTCAAATCAATAGAATTAGAAATGAAAAAGGAGAAATAACAATGGACACTGCAGATATACAAAGGATCATGAGAGATTACTACAAGCAACTTTATGTCAATAAAATGTACATCCTGGAAGAAATGGACAAATTCCTAGAAATGCACAACCTGCGAAGACTGAACCAGGAATAAATAGTGTATGCAGAAAATTATAAGAACTGATGAAAGAAATTAAAGATCATACATTGTGAAAATGAATCTACTACCCAACGAAATCTGCAGATTCAATGCTATCCCAATTAAACTACAACTGGCATTTTTCTCAAAAAAATTTCACAATTTGTATGGAAACACAAAAGACCCTGAATAGCCAAAGCAATCTAGAGAATGAAAAATAGAGCTGGAGGAATCAGGCTCCCTGAATTCAGACTATCCTACAAAGCTACAGTAATCAATACAGTATAGTACTGGCACATAAACAGAAAGATAGATCAATGGAACAGGATAGAAAGCCCAGAGATAAACCCATACACCTATGGTCACCTTATCTTTGATAAAGGAGGCAGGAATGTACAGTGGAGAAAGGACAGCCTCTTCAATAAATGGTGCTGGGAAAACTGGACAGGTACATGTAAAAGTATGAGATTAGATCACTCCCTAACACCATACACAAAAATAAGCTCAAAATGGATTAAAGACCTAAATGTAAGGCCAGAAACTATCAAACTCTTAGAGGAAAACATAGGCAGAACACTCTATGACATAAATCACAGCAAGATCCTTTTTGACCCACCTCCTAGAGAAATGGAAATAAAAACAAAAATAAACAAATGGGACCTAATGAAACTTCAAAGCTTTTGCACAGCAAAGGAAACCATAAACAAGACCAAAAGACAACCCTCAGAATGGGAGAAAATATTTGTAAATGAAGCAACTGACAAAGGATTAATCTCCAAAATTTATAAGCAGCTCATGCAGCTCAATGACAAAAAAACAAATAACCCAATCCAAAAATGGGCAGAAGACCTAAAGAGACATTTCTCCAAAGAAGATATACAGATTGCCAACAAACACATGAAAGAATGCTTAACATCATTGATCATTAGAGAAGTGCAAATCAAAACTACAATGAGATATCATCTCATACTGGTCAGAGTGGCCATCATTAAAATATCTAGAAACAATAAATGTGGGAGAGGGTGTAGAGAAACGTGAACACTTGCACTGCTGGTCGGAATGTGAATTGGTACAGCCACTATGGAGAACAGTATGGAGGTTCCTTAAAAAACTTCAAATAGAACTACCATATGACCCAGCAATCCCACTACTGGGCATATACCCTGAGAAAACCATAATTCAAAAAGAGTCATGTACCAAAATATTCATTGCAGCTCTATTTACAACAGCCAGGAGATGGAACCAACCTAAGTGTCCATCATTGGATGAATGGATAAAGAAGATGTGGCACATATATAGAATGGAATATTACTCAGCCATAAAAAGAAAGGAAATTGAGTTATTTGTAGTGAGTTGGATGGACCTAGGGTCTGTCATACAGAGTGAAGTAAGTGAGAAAGAGAAAGGCATATACTGTATGCTAACACATATATATGGAATCTAAGAAAAAAAATGTTATGAAGAATCTAGGGGCAAGACTGGAATACAGACACAGACCTACTAGAGAATGGACTTGAGGATATGGGGAGGGGGAAGGGTAAGCTATGACAAAGTGAGAGAGTGGCATGGACACATATACAATACCAGATGTAAAATAGCTAGTGGAAAGCAGCCGCATAGCACAGGGATATCAGCTCAGTGCTTTGTGACCACCTGGATGGGTGATATAGGGAGGGTGGGAGGGAGGGAGATGCAAGAGAGAGGAGATATGGGCACATATGTATATGTATAACTGATTCACTTTGTTATAAAGCAGAAACTAACACACCATTGTAAAGTAATTATACTCCAATACAGATGTAAAAAAAAAAAAAGGACAGAGCAAGGCCAGTTCTACGAGGGAAGTTTATAGTAATACAAGCCTACCTAAGGAAACAAGAAAAATTTGAAATAAACAACCTAACTTTATACCCAAAGGTAATAGAATAAGAACAAACAAAACCCAAAGTTAGTAGAAAGAAAGAAATCATGAATATCAGAGCAGACATTAATGAAATAGAGACTAAAAAAAAAAAAAATAGGAAAGATTAACAAAGCTGAGAGCTGCTTCCTTGAGAAGATAATCAAAATTAATAAACCTTTAGGGAGACTCATCAAGAAAAAAGAGAAAGGGTTAAAATAATCAGAAATGAAAAAGGAGAAATTACCACTGACACAAGAGAAATACAAAGAATCATAAGAAGTTACTATGAACAGTTATACACAAATAAAATGGACAACCTAGAAAAAGCTGGACAAATTTCGAGAGACATGCAATCTCCTAAAACTGAATCAGGAAGAAATATAAAATATAAAAAGTTGATTACCTGAAATGAAATTGAATCAGTAATGAAAAAAAATCCCAGCAAACAAAAATCCACAACCAGATGGCTTCAGAGGTGAATTTTACCAAACATCTAAAGAACAGTGTATGGCTATCCTTCTCAAAGTGTTCTAAAATCCTGAAGTTGAAAGAACACTTTTGAAATCATTCTATAAGGCCAGCATCACCCTGGCCAAAACCAGATAAAGACACCACACAAAAAGAAAATTACATGTCAATATCACTGATGAATAGGAACATAAAAATCCTCAACAAATATGAGAAAACCAAATCCAAGAATGCATTAAACTGATCATACACCATTATCAAGTGGGATGCATTCCAGGGATGCAAAGATGGTTTAATATCTGCAAATCAATTGATGTGTTATACCACATTAACAAACTGAAAAATAAAAATCATATGATCATCTCTATAGATGCTGAAAAATATTTTGACAAAATTCAACATCAATTTATGGACAAAAAACTCTCCAGAAAGTGGATATAGAGGGAACATACCTCCACATAATAAAGGCCAAATATGACAAACCCATAGGTAACATCATACTCAGTGGTGAAAAGCTGAAAGCATTTCCTATAAGATCAGGTACAAGACAAGGTTGCTCACTTTCACCACTTTTATTTCACATAGTATCAGAACTCCTAGCCATAGCAGTCAGACAAGAAAAAGAAATAAAAGTATTCCAATCCGGAGAGGAAGATGTAAAGCTGTCACTGTTTGCAGATGACATGATACTATTGATATATATAGAAAATCCTAAAGATGACACCAAAATGATTAGAACTAGAGTGAAATTAGTAAAATTATGGGATACAAAAATAATATAAAGAAATCTGTTGCATTTCTATATACAGTGATGAACTATTAGAAAGAGAAATTAAGGAATAAATTCTGCTAACCATTGCATTCAAAATAAACAAAAAATACCTAGGAATAAATCTAACCAAGATGGTAAAACACTTGTACTCAGAAACCTATAAGATTCTGATGAAAAAAAAGGGTAAGACGACACAAGCAGATGGAAAGAAGTACCATGTTCATGGGCTGGAAGAATTAATATTGTTAAAATGACAATACTGGGCTTCCCTGGTGGCACAGTGGTTGAGCGTCTGCCTGCCAATGCAGGGGATGTGGGTTCGTGCCCCAGTCCGGGAAGATCCCACGTGCCGTGGAGCGGCTGGGCCTGTGAGCCATGGCCACTGAGCCTGCATGTCCAGAGCCTGTGCTCCTCAATGGGAGAGGCCACAACAGTGAGAGCCCCGCGTACCGTAAAAAAAATAAATAAATAAAATAAAAATGACAATACTATCTAAGGCAATCTACAGATTCAATGCAATCCCTATCAAAAATACCAATGGAATTTTTCAGAGAACTAGAACAAATAGTTCTAAAATCTGTATGGAAACACAAAAGACCTCAAACAGCCAAAATTATACTGAGAAAAAAAGAGCAAATCTGGAGGTATCTTGCTCTGATTTCAAACTATATTACAAAGTTACAGTAATCAAAGTGGTATGATACTGGCACAAAAGCACACATGTAGAATAGAGAGCCCTGAAATGAACTCACATTTATATGGTCAATTAATCTATGACAAAGGAGGGAAGAGTATACAGTGGGAAAAAGACAGCCTCTTCAATAATTGGTATTGGAAAAACTGGACATGCAAAAAAATCAAACTGGAACTCTTTGTCATACCATATGCAAAAATAAACTCAAAATGGATTAAAGACTTAAACATAAGACTCGAAATGATAAAACTGCTAGGAAAAATAAAACAAGACAATATGCTCTTTGATGTTGGTCTTAGCAATATCTTTTCCTTTTCAGGCAAAGGAAACCAAAGCAAAAATAAATAGTTGAGATCACATCAAACTCAAAAGTTTTTGCACAGCCAGGGAAACTTATCAACAAATGAAAAGACTGCCTACTGAATGGGAGAAGATATTTGTAAACAATGTATCTGAAAATGGGTTAATTTCCAGAATTTACAAAGAACTCATACAACTTAATATCAAAAACTAAACAACTTGATTAAAAAATGGACAGAGGACCTGAGGAGACATTTTTCCAAAGAAGACATACAGATGGCCAACAGGCACATGAAAAGATGCTCAGCATTGCCAATCATCAGGGAAATGCAAATCAAAACCACAATGAGATATCACCTCACACTCTTCAGAATGACTATTATCGAAACAAAAACAAATAACAAGTGCTGGAAAGGATATGGTGTAAAGAACATTTGTACATTGTTAGTGGGAATGTAAATAGGCAAAGCCACTGTAGAAAACAGATGGAGATTCCTCAAAAAAGTAAAATAGAACTACCATACAATCCAGCTATTCCACTTCTGGTTATTTTCCAAAGAAAACAAAAACACTAGAAAAGATATATACATCCGTATGTTCACTGCAGCATTATTTGCAATAACCAATACATGGAAGCAACTAATGTCTCCATCAATAAATGAATGAATAAAGAAGATATATATATACACACAATGGAAAATTAATCAGTTACAAAAAGAATGAAATTTTGTCATTTGCAAAAGTATGTATGGACCTCGAGGGTATTATTTTAAGTGAAATAAGTCAGACAGAGGAAGACAAATACATACAATTTCATTTATATGTGGAATCTAAAGAATAAAACAAATGGATAAACAAAATAGAAACAGACTCATAGATACAGAAAAGAAACAGATGGTTGCTACAGGTGCAGGGGGTGGGGGAATGAGTGAAATAGGTGAGGGAGATTAAGAAGTACAAACTTCCAGTTACAAAATAAATGAGTTATGTGGATGAAATAGACAGCATGGAGAATATTGTTAATAATATTGTCATAATTTTTATGGTGACACATGGTAACGAGACATTTTTATGATTATTTTGTAATGTATAGCAATTCTCTCAACCACTGTGCCACCAGGGAAGCCCTGTATAGCAATTTTGAATCACTACGATTTGCAACTGGAACTAACACAGTGTTCTAGTCAGTTATACTTCAATTTTAAAAAAGCAATAACATGTAATCACACTGTTCTTATAGGTTCTGCAGTGGACAACATTTACATCATCATAATGATGCAAATGCTAATTATTGATGTAATTAAAAGTATGATAAAATGGTTAGAGAATGAAGGAGATATTAAATCTTCATCTCTTATACATTTATAAATTTTAAAATAGCTTTTTTTCTTTTTATTGTATCTATTTGCAATGATAGATGTTAACTAAACCTATTATGGTGATCATTTCACAATGTGTTATCCAAACTATCATGCTGTACATTTTAAACTTATACAGTGACATATGTCAATTATTTCTCAATAAAAATGGACAAAATAGCAATATGTAAAAATGATAATACATCACACCCAACCGGTGTCATCCCAAGAATACAAGATTGGTTTAACTTTTACAAATCAATCAATATGATTTACAGTATTAGTAGAATAATGAAAAACATGACAATTTACTAGTCAGCCCCTCTCATTTTATTGTACGCAAGAGCCCTCACTTCTTCTCTCATTTCTCCTTCCTTCCTGCCACCATTCCTCTCTCCTTCCCTCCCTCCCTCCCTCCCTCCTTCTTTCCTTTCTTCCTTCCTTCCTTCCTTCCTCTTTCCCTCCCTTTCCCCTTCCTCCTTTCCTCCCTTCCTTTGTCCCTTTCTTCCACCCTTCCTTCCTTCCTCTCTGATTCTCTCTTTCTCTCACTCTGTTCCTCTCTCTCTCTCTTTCCTCATTATGGGCTCATGGATACCCATTTTTTAAGGATTTGTAATTCATTTAACTGTTCTTAATTGTCTTGTTCAAATTGTCCTGGATTTGACTACCAGTGCTGCCAAAAATCTTAGCTCCCTGTGCACTGATGTTGGATAGAAATATGGAGACAGAGATTTGGAGGATGAGAAATAGAGAGGCTTTTTATTTTTTGGCCAGGCAAAGGGAAGATACAGCAGGCTAGCACCTCAAGAACTGTGCCCCCCTCTCCTGGGGAATTACAGGGATTCTTATAGGGGGAGTTTGCAGTCCAAAGTGAGTGATAAGGATCAAAATGGTGAAGGTCTTGTATTCTTCTTCTTTTTGCATTGTTTCAAAACAGTCACCGCTGGGGTCAGGCAACCCAGTAATTGGGTCTGGCAGCCTGGTAATTGGGTCCTTTAGTTTCTGGATTACCTGCCTGTGACCTCCTTTCTAAAATGTAAACAGCTACAAGGGGTGATTTGCTACAAAAGATTACAGGGAGAGTAAATGCCAGGTGCAGGATGTAAATTACACAGAATTAGGGGTGACAGGTTCGCTTGGTGAAGGACTAATCTAGTTAGAGAAACTACAGATTAGTAACAGTTAAAATAAAACTAGCATTGATTAACACTTTAGGCCAGTTCATGTTTCTTCTCTAGCCTGTTCACTGTCCCCTTTACTTTCCTTGTTTTCAGGAGAGAAAAAACTTAATTTCTATTTTTGTTGTAACAAATTCCACACTGCTAGTTCATTTCCTCCATATCAATGGAGGAAAGGAAACGCTCATCGTTCTTGTCTGGTTGAGGACAAAATTTCAGTAGTGTAAGCATCTGCGTTATCTATAGTTTGGACTTAGTTCTTTAAATCATTCAGAAACAAAGATATAGTTCCTGATTCATCTGGTATGAAAGTGCAACACTCAGTATATATGATAGCACATGTTCCCCCTTGGGCTGCAGGTAGGATATCTAAGACCATCCGGTTTTGTAAGACGGCTTTTCACATTAGTGTAACTAATGTATTCAGTAAAGACAGACTTTTTTGAGTACCACTGAGGGCTTGCTTGGTAAATTTAGCTAATGCTTCTATATGTAATGGCACACTTTCTAGGCTGATATTTGGGACAAAGAAATTTAGGTGATCATACCATTTAAAAATGCATCTGTCCCATCTAGAGTGGATATATTGTAAATTAGCAATCTTGGTTTTTGGTAAGGACTCTTGTCGGTGTCCTTGGGCCCATGGAAATCCTAACGTACATTTGCCTATCCACCCTAGAGGGAGCCATGGCCACAGGTTGGTTCCACAAAGCCAGCGGGTTCCACTGGGGGCTCTCCAATAAATACCAGGTCTTAGACCCCAGCGTGTGGCAAACCAGTCACTATTCCTTAATAGCATGATGTTTTGACAATGTTCTAGAGGCATCCAACCCAGATGTCTAGTGGAATTTATCCAGTGCTGGTATGAATGGTTTCTGTTCCCAGCACAACGATGCCTGTCACTCAGGCAGCCATATTCAGGGGTTAGCCAAAATAGTCCATACCAAATTTGGATGTGCCCTTTTATTATAAGCTATAGGTTTTGTACTGACCCAGGCTTTTTTTCTCTCTAGTGTTTTTGTGGTTGCCACATCTAAGTATATTGTGGCACCACGAGAGAAGGTGAAATTATGGCCTGGCTGATTGATTGTGTCTTTAATTGGCCATTCAGTGGGGAGGAAATTGGTGACTTCAGAAGTGACATCCCCAGCTTCCATTACTTCAAGAATGAATTCTGCCAAATGTTTCCAATCAGAGCCTTTAAGGGGAAAACCCACCAGGGCAATCTGGAGGACGCAGACACAGGTAGTTGGCAACATATCCAGCAATTAGAGTGCTTAAAAGAGTCAGCAAATGACTAAGCCCATTGCAAAAAGATATTTCTTAAACTAGGAGAGAACATAGTTACCAGTATAATACAAAGCTCTAGCCATCATTTCTCTTGCTTAAAGCGATACTTAAGGTCTCCAGTGGGATGTGAAGTCCACTCTTGAGGCTTCCTTTCAGTGGTTGGAGTCAGCTCTGAAGTCCTGGGGTGTGGGTCCATCTCTGGAGGTCTTTTCACCTGGGGTGTGGTGGATCCATGGCTTCACCTCTTCAAGCTTGAAAGACATATGAGTGGTTAGAAGATCGTCCTATGGTCCCTTCCACTTTTCTTCAAGTTGATGATCAGGCCCTTGTTCTTTCCACACTTTTAATAGCACTTGACCTCCGGCCTTGAAGGGATCTAGAGGAACTTCCAGGTGCAGAGGAGATCTGTAAAATATAAACTCATTCATAGAAATTATAACATCATTGAGCTGTTGGACATAGTGTTTTACTTTGGACTCATGTAAGAGAGTAACATTTCCGAATTCCCTATGATGAGCAAAGAATGGTCTCCCATAAAGAATTCCACAGAGGCTTAAACCTAGCCTGCTTCTAGGGGCCACCCGTATGCGGAGGAGAGCAATAGGCAACACTCTGTCCCATTTTAGCTGAGTCTCTTGGCATAGCTTGGCAAGGTTTTCTTTAATGTGTGGTTCATCTTTTTTGTTTTTCCTATTGATCAGGGTCTCCAGGCTGAGTGAAGCTTCCACTTTATTCCTAGAATTCTACTTATGGTTTCAGTTATTTCTGCTATAAAGGCCGATCTGTTATCACTTTGTATGGATGAAGGAAGGCCATACCTGGGTATAATTTCTTTAAGTAAGACTTTTGTCACTTCTTGAGATTTCTCAGTCCTGGTTGGGAAGGCCTCAACCCAACCTGAAAAGGTATCAATAAACACAAGTAAGTATTTTATGCAGCCCCTAGTCTTTGGCATTTGGGTGTAATCTACCTGACAGTCAGCACCTGGGTGTTCTCCAGCACGTTGGATTCCTTCAGGTAGTCCTAGCTTACCTGGCTTAAGATTGCTTTTTATACAAATGGGGCAGCTTTCACTTACCCTTTGTATAGTTTGGTGTAAGTTTGGTCCACGTATATGAGGTTTGATATAAACCATTAGTGCCTCTTGGCCGTAGTGAGTGTTGTCATGTAGATGTTTTATTATTGGCCACACTAGGGCAGCAGGTAGCAAGATAAGACCAGGTGGGTTAATTTTCCATTGTCCACTCAGGTTTGTGGAATCAAAACCTCACTCTTTTGCTCTGATTATCTTCTACAGTATACTGGGGATGGTACTGTGACCAGTCTATTTGGGGAAGCAAGGGTCCCACCATTACCCTTTTTAATGCAGCTTGTTTTGCTGTGGAACCTGTGTTTTGGTTCCCTCTGGCTATGAATTATGTAGGTTTTTGATGTCCTGGGCGGTGCGTTATAGCTATAGCCTTTAGCTCAGTCACTGCTCTCAAGAGGGCTAGAATTTCTGGAGCATGTTTGATGTCCTTATTGTTTGAATTCAGTAGTCCTCATTCCTTCCATATGGCTCCGTGGGCATGCAAAACCATAAAGGCATATTTAGAGTTTGTATAGATGTTGGCCCTTTTCCCTTTTGATAAAGCTAGGGCTCGGGTTAGAGCAATCAGCTCTGCTTTCTGTGCAGAGGTGCCGGGAGGACTGGGGCAGGGCCAACACCTCAATTATCTGTTGCTCCGTAGCCACTATATATCCTGCATATCTGTCCCTCCTTCACAAAACTACTGCCGTCAGTAAACAGGTCCCAATCAGCCTTGCTCAGAGGTTTATCAGATAAATCCAGTGAGCTAGAATAAACAGTCTCTAATACCTTCAAACAGTCATGGAGGATGTCCTTTTCAGGGAGTGAGGGAAGCAGGATAGCAGGATTTAAAGAACTGCTCACTGGAACAGTGACATTGGGGTCATGAGGAGAATTGCCTGACATTTTCACATCCTCCTTGATGTCAACCAGTATCCACCCTTTTGTTCCAGGAGCACTAAGACTTGATGCGGGACATATACTGCTGTTGGCTGACCCAAAGTGAATTTTTCTGCCTATTTTAGCATATCACAGGTGGCGGCTTCTGAGTGTAAGCAAGGGGGCCAGCCGGCGGCTGTGGTATCCAGTTGTTTTGAAAGATAAGCCACTGGTCTGGGGATGTCTCCTACCGGTTGGTTGCATGAGTGCGCCCAGGGCCAACCCCTGTACATACAGTTTAAATTCTTTCTGAAGGTCAGGCAGGCCCAGGGCTCGTGCAGTCATGAATTTAAGTTTTAAAGTCTCGTAAGCCTTTTGGCAGTCTCCTGTCCAAACCAAGGGCTCAGAATCTGCGCTTTTCAAATCATGATATAAAGGCTTTGCAATTAACCTGAAGTTGGGTGTCCGTATGTGACAAAATCCAGCCATCCCTAGGAAACCCTGGAGTTGTCGGCGGCTTTTTGGAATGTCTAAATTACAGACAGTCTGTTTTCTGTTGGCTAACAAGCTCCGAGTTCCTTCTTGTAATTGGAATCCTAAGTAAGTGACCTGTTGTTGACAGATTTGAGCTTTCTTTTGCGAGACTTTGCAGCCACACCAGGCCAAGTGATTTAATACTGTGACAGTGTTAGATAAGCAGTGTTCTATATCTGAGCTTGCTATTAACAAATCATCCACATATTGTAGGAGGACTCCTTGGTTTAAATGTAGTCCCTGTAAATCTTTGGCCAGAATTTCATTGAAAATAGTTCTTAAATCCTTGGGACAGTACTGTCCAACAGTACTGACTGATTGCTTTTGTTTTCAGGTCTTATCATTCAAATGTAAATAGCAACTGTGATTCCTCCTCTACCAGTATGAAAAAGAAGGCATCTTTCAAGTCAGGTACTGTACAGTGGAGTACTCATAGTCTCCTGGAATATGTTAGTGAACAACGTATATGGGTTGGGGACCATGGGATGAATATCCTGCAAGATCTCGTTAATGGCTTAGGTCCTGAACAAACCGGTATTCATTTGTGTGGGTTTTCTTTACCAGCAATATTGGGATATTGCATGGGGATCTGCAGGGTCTGATGAGATCATGTTCCAAAAATCGTGTCAGCACCGGTTGGATTCCTTGAGTTGCTTCCCTTTTTAATGGATAATGTTTCTTTCTGGGGCATTTTACTCCATCCTGTAGGGTGATGGAAACTGGAGTGGCAAATCTGGCATGCCCAGGCACCCCATTGGCCCAGACAGCTGTACTCACTTTTTCTTTGATTTGCTCCAGAATCGGTTCCATTTTATCTTCTTCCTCTTCCAGTGACTGGTGAAATCTCAGGGCACTTTCCGGCGTTATCTCTAGGCACAAAAGCCACTTTTCAGGTGGGAAAGTTATTTGAGCATTCGGTTTGCACAGCATATCCCTCCCTAATAGAGGAATGGGACAATCAGGCATGTAGAGGCTTTTTGTCCCCAATCTGACATTCCAGTGGTTTCAGGAACAGACGGTTTTGCCCATTCCTGCCCTGAGACTCCTGCTACTGATATTGCATTTTTGCTCAGGGAAGTCAGTTTGCAATTGAGAACTGAGTGGGTGGCCCCAGTATCCACCAAAAAGTCCATCATTTTGCTCCCCGCTGCTAGTTGTACCCAAGGCTCCTCTTTTGCTATGTTAATGGCAGCTGTGGGAAACTGAGCTCCTTCATTCACAGTCACCACACTCTTCCTCAGAGCTTTCTTTACTTGAGACCCCAATTGTTTTGTTTTCCCCAAGCTTCTGGGTCTCTCTGTATTGTCTGTTCAGCTTTAGGCATTCCTTTTTCCAATACTCTTTTTCTTTACAATATGCACATTGACCTCGGTCTAATTTGTCCCTATCCTCTTTATTTTCTTGCCTAGGCTCCTGTTTTTGTTCTTTGCCAGGAGCCTTTTCCCTTGTATTTAGAATTGTTTGATTTGTAAGTGCTTACTTTTTTTTTTAAAGCCAATTAAATAGAGCTCATTTACAAATTAACCTCGGCAATATCACCCAAAGACAAAGACACATACTGAGACATACACATATATCCAGACAGACAGAGACCTCATAGTTTCCACTTGAGATTTAAAATGTCTCTTTGCCTCTTTTTTTTCTCTTGCCTTGAAGTTCTACTAATTAACCCAAGGCTGAAGTCTCAGGCAACGTGGGCTGTGTTTGTAGCTCAAGGACATGATAAGAATTAACTTCAAGCTTTGCCCTAGGCATATTTTTATTTTCTCAGGGTCAGAATTTTGAAAAGTATTTTAACAAGATAGCTTTTTCTAATCGCACATGCAAAAAGAACTGGTTTTGCAATTTTAAAAAAGTTTTATTTTAACCAATTTTCTCCGGAGTTTAAAGAATATTGTGGCCATACTGTCAAAAATCATCTTTCTCTTTCTGTGGTCATGGTTTCGTAGCTAAAATTTAAACCAGATAGTGCTCAAATTGACTCTGATAACAAGGGCAGACTGGCTGATAAAATGTCCCAACAGGAATTTTCCCTCTTGGGAGGTGGGATCTTAGTTTGATCTCAAGGAGTAAAGGAACTTGCAGAAGTGGGGGAAGCTTTGTTCCCCGTCCCCCGAGAGTTGGGAGAAGTTAGAAGGGGATCATTTAGAATGTGAGGAGAGTTCTTCTGACTGCTCAGGCTTTTGATTATAGGAGAAAGTCCTAGACATAAGGGAACCTCAGTCCATTTTTCCAATCCTGTGGCAATAAAGATCTAATTGTAGGAGACCTATTTTCAGGCCCTTTTTCTTTGTCATTGGATCATAGCTATAGGACGACCAGTCATTTAAAATTTTCCCCAAGGGTTCCCAGGTAGCGGTGCAACCTTAGAGGAAGCGCTTCCCATTTTAGCTGGAGTTAGTACCAGATGTCTGCGCGCTGAAACCAAAGTAACCAAACCAAACCAAAACCTCGCCAGCAGGAAGTCACAAAGTAAAACAAACAGCAAAGAAATGCTCAGAAATCAAAAACCAAATGGCAGAAATGCCCCCAAATGTGACTTCCAAGTTCTGCTAAGCCTGTGACGTTTGTCCAAAGTGGTGCCTTGTAAATGGAATTTCCAAGATTGGAACCGAAGTTACCAAAATGGACAAAGTAAAAAGATCTCGGGGTGCACACCGGGGACTTACCAAAATGCTGGCGGGTGAGTCGCGAGGTACCAAATGCCCTCTTTCTGATCCTCCAAGAGTTAATGCCTTCTCGGAGTAGAAGTCCGGGCCGATGTGGGGAAGGGGAAAAGAAACTGTCCTCCAAGCAAAGAAAGCCTCAGCAGCGGCTAGGGCAACCTCTCCACCATTCCCCGCCGCAGACTCGGAGTTCCGCAGCCGAGTAGGCAGGTCGGGTGTGATCGAGGCATGGTCCTGCCGCAGGGAGGCCCTGCCTATCTGGCTTCAGAGAAATCCCTCAACCCTCTGCTCTCCCAAAGGAGGCTGGTATGAAGAGAAATCTCCAAGCATCTATTCAAGCCGAGGGACCCTGCGGGGCCACCTGCCCATTATCAGATCCCAGACGAGCCCCCCAAATTTTGTTGTTCCCGGTGCACGATGTTGAATAGAAATAGGGAGGCAGAGATTTGGAGGATGAGAAATAAGAGAGGCTTTTTATTTTCTTTGCCAGGCAAAGGGAAGACACAGCAGGCTAGCACCTCAAGAACTGTGTCCCCCTCTCCTGGGGAATTACAGGGATTCTTATAGGGGGAGTTCGCAGTCCAAAGTGAGTGATAAGGATCAACATCGTGAAGGTCTAGCCTTCTTCTTCTTGCATTGTTCCAAAACGGTCACCGCTGGAGTCAGGCAACCCAGTACTTCGGTCTGGCAGCCTGGTAATTGGGCCCGTTAGTTTCTGGATTATCTGCCTGTGACTTCCTTTCTGAATTGTAAACAGCTACAAGGGGTGATTTGCTACAAGAGATTACAGGGAGAGTAAATGCCAGGTGCAGGATGTAAATTACACAGAATTAGGGGTGACAGGTTAGCTTGGTGAAGGACTAATCTAGTTAGAGAAACTACAGATTAGTAACAGCTAAAATAAAACTAGGATTGATTAGGCCAGTTTATGTTTCTTCTCTAGCCTGTTCACTGTCCCCTTTACTTGTTTTGTTTTCAGGATAGGAAAAACTTCATTTCTATTTTTGTTGTAACACTGACAGTCTTAAAGCCAGTTCCCATTTCATTGAGAAGTACATCATATCATTTATTGGGTATCTTCTTACTTTCTGGCATAACAAGTGTTCCAGGTTCATCTTTATCTACCCTGCCTTAGCCCTGGAATTAGCCATTAGCCGGAAGAGCTCTGGTCCCTTTTAAGTTTGAATGGTAGTAGAGACTAAAATCTGGGAGCTGAATATGCTGCTTGCAGTCATTGCTATTGAGGTGTCTTTGTCCTTTCAGTAGAGAGGTCTAAAAATATGTGCATGCATATTCACATGCATACACACTCACATACATCATATATATGTTCATGTAGATAATCATACACATAAAGACATATTCATATATACACATACACAGGTAGATAAACATATATACACATTCATACATATGTATATATGTATTTATACACACACACATATATCTACATTATACACGTATTTTGGAAATCATGAATTTAAACTATTATCTGCAATTCCAATCCATCCCCATGGGGTTCTTTCTTGCCTTGCCCCATATCATATTTATATGTCCATTCTTCTAGGTGGGAGGGCATTTTTGTGTTTTGGTTTCATTTTTGGTTTCTAGCTGTATTCATTAAGATCAAAGAGTGCTTCTGAATAGTTCTAATTCATGGAACTTATTGTTTTTGAATGTGTGTGTCCTAATAACTGTCAATTTTTGTGACTATTCAAGTGTAGTTGAGAAAAAGAGATATTATCTTTTACTGAGGTATAGTATTTGATATATATCCAAAAAATCTATAGTACTACATTGTGTAGAACTTTTATAACTTTATTTATTTTTTGGCCACTTGATCTGTCTTGTACTGAGGAGAATATGTTAAAGTCTCCTGTCATTAGTATGTTTCTATTTACTTCTCATTGCATCTCTTGTAGTTTCTGTTATATATAGGTAATTGCTGTGTTACTTGGTGCAAAACATCCATAGCTCATATTTTCATTGTAGAATATCCATGGCTTTAATACTTTAATAAAATGGGTCCTTTTAGTCATTTGGCTAATGTTGGGTCATTTGGCTAATGTTTTTCCCTTGAATTCTACATTTTATAATTTCAAGATCTCCACTCCTGTAGAACCTTCAAGATGGTGGAGGAGTAAGACATGGAGATCACATTCCTACGCACAAATACAACAAAAATACATCTACATGTGGAACAACTCCTACAGAACACCTACTGAACACTGGCAGAAGACCTCAGACTTCCCAAAAGCCGTGTGGCTGACAGGGTCATGGTGCTCTGGCTGGGTGTTAGGCCTGAACCTCTGACGTGGGAGAGCCACGTTCAGGACATTGGACTACAGGAGACATACTGACCCCACATACCAATCAGTGAGAGTTCTCCCAGAGATCTCTGTCTCAATGCTAAGACCCAGCTCCACTCAATGACCAGCAAGCTACAGTGCTGGACACACCATGCCAAATAACTAGCAAGACAGGAACACATCCCCTCTCATTAGCAGAGAGGCTGAAATCATAATAAGTTCAAAGACACCCCAAAACACACCACTGGAAGTGACCTGCCCATCAGAAAGACAAGATCCAGCCTCATCCACCAGAACACAGGCACCAGTCCCCTTCACCAGGAATCCTACACAACCCTCTGAACTAACCTTACCAACTGAGGGCAAACACCCAAATCAACGGGAACTATGAACCAGCAGCCTGTGAAAAGGAGACCCCAAGCACACTAAGTTAAGCACAATGTGAAGACAGAGAAATGCACAGCAGATGAAGGAACAAGGTAAAAACCCACCAGACCAAACAAATGAAGAGGAAATAGGCAGTCTACCTGAAAAAGAATTCAGACTAATGGTAGTAAAGATGATCCAAAATCTTGTAAATAGAGTGGAAAAAATACAAGAAAGGTTTAACAAGTAACTAGAAGAACTAAAGAGCAAACAAACAGTGATGAACAGCACAATAAATGAAATTAAAAATTCTCAAGAAGGAATCAATAGCAGAATAACGGAGGCAGAAGAATGGATAAGTGACCTGGAAGATAAAATAGTGGAAATAACTACTGCAGAGCAGAATAAAGAAAAAAGAATGAAAAGAACTGAGGACAGTCTCAGAGAACTCTGGGACAACATTAAACACACCAACATTTGAATTATAGGGGTTCCAGAACAGGAAGAGAAAAAGAAAGAGACTGAGAAGATATTTGAAGAGATTATAGTCGAAAACTTCCCTAATATGGGAAAGGAAATAGTTAATCAAGTCCAGGAAGTGAAGAGAGTCCCATACAGGATAAATCCAAGGAGAAATATGCCAAGACACATATTAATCAAACTATCAAAAATTAAATACAAAGAAAAAATATTAAAAGCAGCAAGGGAAAATCAACAAATAACATACAAGGAATCCCAATAAGGTTAACAGCTGATCTTACAGCAGAAGCCCTGCAAGCCATAAGGGAATGGTAAGACATATTTAAAGTGATGAAAGTGAAGAACATACAACCAAGATTACTCTACCCAGGAAGGATCTCATTCAGATTCAGTGGAGAAATTAAAAACTTTACAGATGATCAAAAGCTAAGATAATTCAGCAGCACCAAACCAGCTTTACAACAAATGCTAAAGGAACTTCTCTAGGCAGGAAACACAAGAGAAGAAAAAAACCTACAATAATAAAACCAAAACAATTAAGAAAATGGTAATAAGAACATACATATCGATAATTACCTTAAATGTAAATGGATTAAGTGCTCCAACCAAAAGACACAGACTGGCTGAATGGATGCAAAACAAGACCTGTATATATGCTGTCTCTAGGTCTGAGACCCACTTCAGACCTAGAGACACATACAGACTGAAAGTGAGGGGATGGAAAAAGATATTCCATGCAAATGGAAATCAAAAGAAAGCTGGAGTAGCAATACTCATATCAGACAAAATAGATTTTAAAGTGAAGATGATTACAAGAGGCAAAGAAGGACACTACATAATGATCAAAGCATCAATCCAAGAAGAAGATATAACAATTGTAAATATTTATGCACTCAACATAGGAGCACCTCAATACATAAGGAAAATGCTAGCAACCATAAAAGGGTTAATGAACAATAACACAATAATACTAGGGGCCTTTAACACTTTACTTTCACCAATAGACAGATCATCCAAAATGAAAATAAAGTAGGAAACACAAGCTTTAAATGATACATTGAACAAGATGTACTTAGTTGATATTTATAGGACATTCCATCCAAAAACAACAGAATACACTTTCTTCTCAAGTGCTCATGAAACATTCTCCAAGATAGATCATGTCTTGGGTCACAAATCAAGCCTTTGTAAATTTAAGAAAATTGAAACATATCAAGTATTTTTTTCCGACCACAGCTCTATGAGACTAGATATCAATTACAGGAAAAAAATCTGTAAGAAATACAAACAAATGGAAGCTAAAGAATACATTAGTAAATAACCAGTGATCACAGGAGAAATCAAAGAGGAAATCAGAAAATACCAAGAAACAAATGACATTGAAAACACGATGACCTAAAACCTATGGGATGCAGCAAAAGCAGTTCTAAGAGGTTTATAAGAAGTTTAAGTTTATTTAAGTTTATTTAAGTTCTAAGAAGGTTATAGCAATAAAATCCTAACTTAAGAAACATCTCAAATAAACCATCTAACCTTACACCTAAAGCAAGTAGAGAAAGAACAAAAAACCCCAAAGTTAGCAGAAGGAAAGAAATCATAAAGATCAGATCAGATATAAATGAGAAAGAAATGAAGGAAATGATAGAAAAGATCAATAAAACTAAAAGCTGGTTCTTTGAGAAGATAAACAAAATTGACAAACCATTAGCCAGACTCATTGCAAAAAAAGGTGAGAAGACTCTAATCAATAGATTTAGAAATAAAAATGGAGAAGTAACAACTGACACTGCAGAAATACAAAGGATCATGAGAGATTACTATAAGCAACTATATGCCAATAAAATGGACAACCTGGAGGAAATGGACAAATTCTTAGAAAAGCACAACCTTCCGTGACTGAACAAGGAAGAAATAAAAAACAAACAAACAAACAAACAAAAAAACAGACCAGTCACAAGCACTGAAATTGAAACTGTGATTGACTTCTTCCGACAAACAAAAGCCCAGGATCAGATGGCTTCACTGGCAAATTCTATTGAACATTTAGGGAAGAGCTAACACCTAACCTTTGCAAACTCTTCCAAAATATAACAGAGAGAGGAACACTCCCAAACTGATTCTACAAGGCCACCATCACCCTGATACCAAAACAAGACAAAGATGTCACATATAAAGAAAACTACAGACCACTATCACTGATGAACATAGATGCAAGAATCCTCAACAAAATACTAGGAAACCAAATCCAACAGCACATTAAAAGGATCATACACCATGATCAAATGGGGTTTATCCCAGGAATGCAAGGCTTCTTCAATATATGCAAATCAATCAATGTGATACATCATATTAACTAATTGAAGGATAAAAACCATATGATAATCTTAATAGATGCAAAAAAAGCTTTGGACAAAATTCGACACCATTTATGATAAAAACCCTCCAGAAAGCAGGCAAAGAGGGAAATTACTTCAGCGTAATAAAGGTCATATATGACAAATCCACAGCCAACATAGTTCTCAATGGTAAAAGACTGAAATCATTTCCACTAAGATCAGGAACAAGAAAAGGTTGCCCACTCTCACCATTATCATTTAATATAGTTTTGGAATTGAAAGGATACTGAACATCACTAATCATTAGAGAAATGAAAATCAAAACTACAATGAAGTATCACCTCATACCAGTCAGAATGGCCATCATCAAAAAACCTACAAACAATAAATGCTGGAGAGCGTTTGGAGAAAACGAACCTTCTTGCACTGTTGGTGGGAATGTAAATTGATCTAGCCACTATGGCGAACAGCATGGAGGTTCCTGAAAAAACTACAAATAGAACTCCCATATGACCCAGCAATCCCACTACTGGGCATATACCCTGAGAAAACCATAATTCAAAAAGAGTCATGTACCACAATGTTCATTGCAGCTCTATTTATAATAGCCAGGACATGGAATCAACATAACTGTCCATCAACTGTTGAATAGATAAAGAAGATGTGGCACATATATATAATGGAATATTACTCAGCCATAAAAAGAAATGAAACTGAGTTATTTGTAGTTAGGTGGATGGACCTAGAGTCTGTCATACAGAGTGAAATAAGTCAGAAAAAGAAAAACAAATACCATATGCTAACACATATATATGGAATCTAAGAAAAAAAAAAGTGGTTCTGAAAAACCTTGAGGCAGGAGAGGAATAAAGACACAGATGTAGAGAAAGGACATGAGGACATGGGGAAGGGGAAGGGTAAGCTGGGAGCATGTGAGAGAGTGGCACTGACATATATAAACTACCAAATGTAGAATAGATAGCTAGTGGGAAGCAGCTGCATAGAACAGGGAGATTGGCTTGGTGGTTTGTGACCACCTAGAGGGGTGGGATAGGGAGGGTGGGAGAGAGACACAAGAGCGAGGGTATATGGAGATATATGTATATGTATAAGTGATTCACTTTGTCATACATCAGAAACTAACACACCATTGTAAAGCAGTTATACTCCAATAAAGATGTTTAAAAAATTAACATGTCATTAATTGTATAAGGCTCAAATTGCTTATGGGAATCTATTTATTGAAATTGTCACTCTTAGAAAAGAAGTATAAGTTGAAAGAACAGATGATTTTTCTTGTAAGCTGGATAATGTTCCCCAAAGATGTTAGATCTTTATCCCAGTAATCCAAATTTATACTTGTAAATGCTAATTTATACAGCAAAGACTTTGCAGATGTGATTAAGGATATTGAGATGGGAAGACTCTCCTGGATAATCAGAGTGACCCTACATGCAATCCCTTACAAGAGGGAGGTTGAAGGGCATTTGACTACATATAGAAGAGGAAAATTTGATGTGACTGTGGAGGCAGAGATTGGAATGATGTGGCTACAGGCCAAGAAATGCCAACAGCTACCCAAAACTGGGTAAGAAATGTACAGCAAGGAACGTGCCCTCCACTAGGGCCTCCAGAGGGAGTATGGCCCTGACAACACCTTGATTTTAGTTCAGTAATATTGATTTAGGATCACTGACCTTGATAACTGTGAGAGAATAAATTTATATTATTTTATGCCACCAAGCTTGTGGTAATTTGCTATAGCAGCCACAAGAATCTAATACAGTTATCAAAGGAGATGGCAATTATTTTCTAAAGAAATATCAATTTTGCCACCTAAGAGATTATACATTGGAAGTTATCTAATGAGCTATTATTATATGTGATCTACAATTGTATAATTCTTGGATGCCACTGGCTGTGGGAGAAAATAACAGAAATTCACTGTGAAAGTTTAAATAAGTCTATATTTACCTTTGCACACCTTTTAGATCAGCTTCCCAGAGATAATAACCAAAAATTGAACCAAATCATACCAAATCTGGTAGACTCTTTAAATAAATAAAGAGAAAATATATTTAATTGCTTTAAAATAGTCTGCATTCAAGTGTGTCATGAGGTGCCCTTCAGCTCATGAGAAGCAAATGTTGTCTATTACTCACCTCTCCACCCTCCCTTGATTTTATGGGTCTGCTTCTTTAAAGCCAGAACAGTCCAACCTCCAATCCTTTAAAATTTCTTTTCCAAACAGCAATTGCCAGATTTTCTGTGGTTTAGGTTTTTAAGTGGCTGCATATTTAAATAAAATATTGACATCATATAAGCCCCATAGGAACTTTCTAGAACACTAGGTTCTTTAGAAGTATTATCAAATGACTCAGGTAAATGAAAGAATGAATGTTAAGATCTCCTTTTTGATAGCAGATTCTAAAGAATGCGCAGAAAACAAAAGCTGCTCAGGCACCCAATCTTAAGGTGAGCCTGTTTCAGTAGGTAGAGGCAGATGGGACAAGCTGGAGATCAAAGAGCTTCCTGTGACTATTCCAGACAACTGAAATCTGAGGCAACACTTTGCTTTTGGTGCTGCCTACCCACGTGGCATTTTATGCTTCTCTAGAATGTCTACCGAAACTAAGCTTTTCTGAGTGCCAGACAACAGATTATGTCATGGAAAAAAAATGGAGATCTAACCATCTTGGTTTTATTTGCGTTGAAGAGACTTCAATAGGAAAAACATTGTTACACTAATTAGAAGTTTTAAAAAAAGGAGTTAGGGGGGAGAAAAGAAAGAAAAAAAAAAATCAAACTAAAAAGCCAAAACAGATTCTTGGCAAAGAAATATTTTAGGAAGTTGGAAAGGTCACATTCTTTATTTGATCATTAATGAACGAAGATTTTGTATAGTTCTGTAGTGGCCTTGAGGCACCATTCCTCTGGTGAAAGAGAAATGATTATGCTAAATAAACAGGAAAATAAATTCATTGTAGAGTCCTGGGGATAGGTTCTTTTCCTGGGGGTGGCAATAAAAAAGACCATAATGATTTTTTTTCAAAAATTGAGACAATAAAAACAGCATTATACTGTGAAGTGAAGCACAGTAGCTTGTTTGTCAGTAGTTAAGATTTAGCACACAGGCTCTTAGGAGCAAGCACAATTTTAGGGTGTGATGTTAATACTCTTTATATGATACGTGTGAGATCCAATGGAATAATTATAGGGAGAAATAATTTATTTCTCTTTTTGTTTAATATTAATTTTGGAGAGGTTTACTATGCAGATTAAAGGAAATTTCTTTAGCTGTAGGTTTAATGATGCAGAGGAGTTGAGCCCGTGATTATTTTTGCCAACTTCCTCCTGCTATAGGGAACAAAACTTAAACCCATAGGAATCGTGAAGCTAGCTCAATATCACTAGATCTGGCACTCAGATTTGTGGTTTAAGACTCCGGTAAATTATTTGTGTCAAAGAACTGTTGTATTTCCTAAGATTTTTCAAATGGTAAAATCCTTCCCAAACTGGACTGCTTGGAATATTGTATTTCATACCAAATTAACAATTTCTAAAGTATATAATCTGTCAGTTCTTAATAGAATTATTTAAAAAATAAACATTTCTGTTCAAATCAAAGAAAATCATGAACATGCAGGATCAATGGCGTTTCATATGCCGAAAATGCCGATCATTAAATCTTTTCTGAAAGCTTGTTTGCTTCAGTTAGCAACATAAAAAATTCTCTCTGAGGATTGAAACTGTTTATTTTAGAAGTCTACCTCTTTGCTTTTTTGAGTACTTTAATTCTATATCAGCATGGCTGAATTGAATAGAATAATATACTGCATCTATAATATTTACTAATGTCACAATTTTTTTTAAGTATCCATATTATGCTTTACATTCTTCCTCAGATCCTTTTTAGTCATCTTCTTCTCTCTCCTGTATTATGGTCACTTTGGTCCCTGTTACCTAGTGCCTTCTAGTATCTTCCAAAAGTTTCATATCATCATTATAAATTCTTTACTTACAAATGCTTTATTTCCTAACCCCTTAACTCCAGCCAAAGACGATTGTCCTTCTTTTTCTTGAAGGTCTTTTCCTTCTCTGCTTTAATTGTTTAAGTTAGAGTGTGAAAAGATCTGGTGTGCTATTCTTTACAAATATTGAATAATATTTGCATTTTAGCTCTTGCCTATCAAGACTTAATCCAGTGTTCCTCAAGCTGGGTCTAGTCAGAGAAATTGCTTTCCACAAATTCTGAGAGTTCTCAAGGAGAATGTAAAAGTTTTGATCATCTTTGGATGATAGCTTTAAAAATAATGTAAGCATGTTCTGGATCCTCTGAATGACTGCTGGATAGCTTAATACTGCCTATAATTTTAGCCGTGGAATTTGTATTTATAAGTCCATTGGTGCCAAGTGGTACTATTTTATTGTCTCTGGATAATAAGAAATAAAGAGATATGCACTTAATGGTAAATGATGAGCTTGCACTAAGTGATGCCCAAATGTCAGCACTGCTTGCCAGAAATCTTTATTGTAATTAGCATTGAGAAATGGCCGAAGAAGTCAGTCATCTGGTACAGGGCTGCAAGCAGCAAATTAACTATGGCAAAACAACATCAATAACCATATTAAATCAATTATTAATTTCAATATTGCTTGCCTTGTATCTTTGTATATTTATTTATTTAGTTATTTATGGCTGTGTTGGGTCTTCGTTGCTGCGTGCAGGCTTTCTCTAGTTGCGGCGAGCTGGGGCTACTGTTCGTTGCGGTGCGTGGGCTTCTCACCGCAGTGGCTTCTCTTGTTGCAGAGCACCGACTCTAGGTGCACAGGCTTCAGTAGTTGTAGCATGCAGGCTCAGTAGCTGTGGCTCGTCGGCTCTAGAGCACAGGCTCAGTAGTTGTGGCGCACAAGCTTAGTTGCTTCACGGCATGTGGGATCTTCCCAGACCAGGGATCGAACCCGTGTTCCCTGCATTGGCAGGCAGATTCTTAACCACTGTGCTACCAGGGCAGTCCATTGTATAATTTTTAAATGTACTTTGGTGTGAGTTATGAGTACAATAAATTTATAACTAATTTTATGCTGTATATATTTAGGTAACATTTTAATAATCATAATTTTAGTTAACATGGATAGCTGTGGTTGTTTGATTTTAGCTGTGCTTTTCTCAAGTTTAAGGGCCACAAAGCCAAAAGAATAAATAATACAGAAGTCTAAAATTCATTAGACAGATGTCCTTCTGGCAATTCTCAAATCATACAGTACCAGAAGCTGCCTTCCAATATTTGGCTTTGGAAATGGCCAACATGTAAGCAGTCGATGAATGTTTCTAAGGACAGCAGATTAAATGAGAAAGGGAATGTTAACTTACTCTCTTTTAAAGTATCTGTATGACCATGTTCTCAAGAGAGATCTGAAAGCTCCTCATTGATAAACCACAAAAAAATTAGAGAAACTTTGGAACAATTTGATTTATCTCTGCTCACGTAAGCAAGTCTTTTCAGTCTCATGAAGATATTTCAGACTTTTACTTTACTTCATCAGGTTATCATGCATTAAGCTGTCCTCTTCCAGATATTGTATTATCTTTTTCTAGTCATGGCCATGAACAGTATGAGCATAATATAAATGCTACAATTATAAAGATTCAGTGCAAATATTTAAAAGTACTCAAAATCATATCTGAAGTCATTTGAAAGCATTGGTTATTTTTTAGCAAAAATAGCTAAACCTGAAACAAGTGAATAATTCTCAATGTTTTTCATTTCTTCTTCTATGTACCATATCCAATCAAATGATGAGTTCTCTTAATTTGGCTTATTAGACATCTGTAACGCCTGTCTACTTTCTTTATTTTCCTCCATGACAAAAGGATTTCAGGCCACCATCCTTTGTACCTGGATTATTGCTACTACTGGCCTCTAACTGGTTTCCCTCACTCCAGTACTGCTCATTTCCAAGCCACTGTCTACACTGTAGTCTGAACTAGGCTTAAAAGGCAAACCTTATTATTTCACCCTCCAATGTGGTAAATTAAAGCCCAGTTTCATTACCAGGACTCACAGGGCCCTCATGATCTGCTAAGATATCACTCCAGCCTTGATGCTCATACTCCAGCCATACAGTCCTTTCAACTTCTAAATCTCACCTAGCCACTCTCAGCTTGGTCCCTTCACAGTGACTTTCCCTTGCCAGGCACATTCTTCTCATCTCAGTGTTAACACTCTCTCCCAGCCTCCCCACGCCGCCACCCCACACACATCAGGTAGTACCTTAAACATTATCCTCTCTGAGAAGTTTTTCTTGATTCCTGGACTGCATTGCCAAGCCCACTCTACTCTGATAGCTTCTTGAATCCTCCCTATCATAGGACTTATCATACTTGATTATAATTTCTTCTTCAGTCATCTTTCTTGTTGATTGAGAATAATGTTTTATAACTCCTTTGTGGGAGATATATGTGAAGTCACATCTCCTAACAATGTTAATTTAAGACATAATTAGAAATGTAGACTTATGCACAATTAGGTTTATTGAATTTTTAACCAAATCTATTTTTTGAAACATACTATGCATATTGAAAAATGCATGAGTTCTAAGTGTAGAGATTAATGAATTTTCACACAGTGCAATTACCACCAAATCAGGAAAAGCCATCACCTCAGAAGTCTCTTCATATTCCCTACCAGTCACTACCTTTACCCATCTTCTCAAAGGTAAGCAAATATCCTGACTTCTAATGAAACAGATCAGTTTTGAACACTTTAACCTTGAACTTTTTTTTTTTTTAATTTTTATTTATTTATTTATTTACGGCTGTATTGGGTCTTTGTTTCTGTGTGAGGGCTTTCTCCAGTTATGGCAAGCGGGGACCACTCTTCATCGCAGTGCGCGGGCCTCTCACTATCGCGGCCTCTCTTGTTGCAGAGCACAGGCTCCAGATGCGCAGGCTCAGTAGTTGTGGCTCACGGTCCTAGTTGCTCCGCAGCATGTGGGATCTTCCCAGACCAGGGCTTGAACCCGTGTCCCCTGCATTGGCAGGCAGATTCTTAACCACTGTTATTCTCTTGTAATATTAGAATATTCAAATATTGCAATATTAGAATATTGTTCTCTTATAATATTAGAATATATGTAATTATCATTATTATTATATCAATCAAGTAATATGAAAATTATTTATAGAAATGCACTAAAACACTGAAAACTTAAAAATTTGTTTTTCGTTCAATAATCCATTCAATATATATATATATGTACTGAGTTCTTATTACATACAAGGTCTTATGCTACTCTATGAAGATGAAAAGAAACACACTTCAGCCTGGTAGAACACTTTGAGCTGTAATCTTTGTGGTAGATGTAAATGTAGAGAGGCTATTTCCCTTGGCAGCCATGCTCATCTCAGCTCACCACTGCAATTCCAGCCACCTAAGCTGGTATCTTTCTTCTTCAGTGAACTAAACAAAACAAATTCAGCAACCTAACCTAAACATAACTCTCATCTTTAACTCAAATTTGGTCCAGAAGCTGTAAGTATTCATAAGGGTTGTTAAATACCATATTTTATCATTTCTAGTACACCCAGTGATTTTTCCATGTTAATATCTCTGAAAATGGAATATATCTTGCAATTTATGGCACCTCTTAATTGCTGTCAGTCAGAAGACAATAATGACTTAGTTGTCACTGCCTGCGCATATGTGACTTTGGTCATAGCTGTTTATATTGGCGTTACTTCAGTTGAGTTAGGAGCATTTTGAGGATAACACATGTTGAGTTTAATTGCTTTTTAAATGTCTTATGATTCATCATTAAAACCAAAATTTTTTTATGTACAGAAATTTATGGAAATAGAGCATCTGGACATATAGGGCTAACATTTTTTATTCCTGTTGGCCAGATCAGACAATTCCATTTGCTTAGAATTCTTGTCAGCAAAAGTCTTTATTTTATTCTATGTATAACATACTACCCCTAAAACTTAGTGGCCTGAAACATCAAATATTTGTTATCTCATGCAGTTTCTGAGGGTCACGAACCTGGGAGCATTTCTGTTGGGTAGCTCTTGCTCAGTGTCTTTCAAAGACTGCAATTACGCTTTTAGCCAAGGCTGTAGTCATGTGAAAGCTTGACTGGGACTGGAATGTGCTTGCAAGATGGCTCACTCACATGGTTGTTGGTAGGGGCCTCAGTTTCTCACTATGTGGGCATCTTCATAGGGCTGCCTGAATGCTTCCACAACATGGCAGTTAGCATTTCCCAGAACAACTGATCTGAGAAGGAGAGAGAGAGAGAGAGACAGACAGACAGACCAAAATGGAAACCATGGAAATCACATTGGCTTTTTATGACCTAGTTTCCAAAGTCCTGCACTGTCACTTCTGCTTTATTCTATTCACTAGAAATGAGTCATTAAGTCCAGCACAACCTCAAGAGGAAATTAGTTTCTACCTCCTGAAGGGAGAACTATCAAAGAATTTATGGACATATTTTTTTAAATGTCCCTAATAACTGTCTATTAATGCCTGATAAGATTGAGAAAGTACTGGCAGAATGAGCATCAGAAGCTTGAAATAAATACTGAAGCATTCTTTCAAGAAATGATGCATATACCAATACCACCAAAGAATAGTATTTTGTGGCAAAACACAAATATCATTTACTGAGTTTAAGATTGATTTAGAAGAGTCATATTCTGAATGTGGAAATATTTAGGACTATATTACACAATTTATTTTGTACATAGTTTCCTTCTTGTCTATGCATAAGAATCACAAGTCATAAAATTTTTGTGTAAATAACTATTTCCATAAATATAAAATAAAATTCTACATGATAAACAAACGTGTTATAATTTAAGTAGGAGTATTTTTTCTTACTTAATGGTAGAATTAATGGCCTTTTAGATCCAATGGGATTTGGTAAATGTCTGTGGTAGACTGCAACGTTTGGCTCCAATTCGTCAGTATTCCCTATATCCACACCCTTTGCTGGTAACTATAAGGTGCCCACCCATATACGTGAATGACCTGCCCTTCTCCTTGGCTCTGGGTTTTATAATGTGACTTGATTTGGTTGATAGGATATTAGCAGTCATGAGGCAAGCGAAGGCTTGAAAGTGTACCTGCACGTTTCCATTTGCTTCCTTGCACCTCTGCAACTGTCATGACAACATGCCAGAATTAGCCTGTTGGAAGATGAGAGAAAAGTGGAGCAGATCCAAGTTGCCCTAAAGGCCCCAACTAAAGGCAGCCTCTAACATTTGACAGTCAGACTGCTCTCAAGCGAGTGAGAAAGCCCAGTTCACATTAGCAAAGCCACATTTCTGATCTACTGCTGACCCTGATGTGTGAGCAATTAATGTTTATTGTTACATGTCACTGAGGTTTTGTGGTTGTGTTTCTGCAGCATTATTGTGGTGATAAATAACTAATATAGTTCACTTAAAATGGTGTATGTGTTTTCACCACTTTAATATGGTATGCCCTTTCCCATTGATTAATTGGCATGATAATCTATGTGGATAAGATTTTCCACTGAAGTTCTGAAGTCCCTTGAAAACTTGTACTATGACTGGATATACACATCGTTCTTTCTTAGAAATAATGAAAAAAGTGTAGACAGAACTGTTTGACAGTGGTTTCCCCTCACCCCTCATCACTGAAAATGTTATACATTTAAATGTAGTAAAAGGAAGATTTCAGAGCCAACAGACCCTTTTCCTTATTCTTTTACTTTCTGCTATTACATTCAGTTCAACTAAATCAGCTCTACCTGACCAAGGATAGGTGACTTTGAGTTGACTGTGAATGCTAAGCTCTGTTCTAGATATAAACAGACAGCTATGCAATCACCTGAATTAAGATTTTTAGAAGCCCTAAATGCTAATTTGCATATATCTGGTGAAAAGTCATGGTGGGAGAGGAAATTTAAGATTTGGGGAGAATATATTAATACTATATGCCAGGCATTTTAACTCTATCATCTTTTTAACTCATAGAATTTTAGGAAGAATAAGTGGAGTAGAGAATGTTTTTGTCTGTCCAATACCCTCCGTCTGTTAATAGCACCTGATATTTCTTTTAGGGGAATCATCCCTTTCTACTCCATGTGGCCCTGGTGGAATTTCTATTACAGCGCTCTTGCCACCTTCCAATTATTCAGAAGGACAGGCAGGAGGCCAATGATGGCCCCTGATGGCCAACCTCCTGGGCATAATATGAGTCTTTAATGAGATTTGGTATCTGTATTAGGTCAGAAAAAGAGTCCCTATTTCTTTGCGACCACCAGCCAGCAGAATGTAGGCTTGGAACGGTCAGCACCCGTGATTCCTGTCACAAGGAGATAGCCTGCCTAAAAATGAAACGTGTGCACAGAGAGAACTAGAATCAGTGGATGGAAAGACGGTCTGCTGAGAACATTACTTAAGCCTTTAAATCCTGCCCTTATATCTCGCAGATGGCATTATTTGAGCCAATAAATTCCTTGTTTTTCTTAAGCTTATTTGAGTTGGGTATCTGTCCTTTGCAACTGAAAGAATTCTGAATGATTGAAAAGTGTTATCCTCACTTTATGGGAAAGGAAATGATCTTCCAAATGTCACATTACTTGCCCAAGGTCTCACAAGGTATCTCACAAGGTAATAACAGTTGGAACATATGCAGATGGCATTATTTGAGCCAATAAATTCCTTGTTTTTCTTAAGCTTATTTGAGTTGGGTATCTGTCCTTTGCAACTGAAAGAATTCTGAATGATTGAAAAGTGTTATCCTCACTTTATGGGAAAGGAAATTATCTTCCAAATGTCACATTACTTGCCCAAGGTCTCACAAGGTATCTCACAAGGTAATAACAGAGTTAGAACATGATCACAGGTTTGTCCAATGCCCATGATCTTTGCATAACTGCATTTTAAAAGTTTTTAAAATGTATATGCAGTAAAACTGACCCTTTTCTTGTACAGTTGTATGAGTTTTGACCAATAGATTTGCATCACTGCCACCAGTTTTGCACCCCCAAGACTTCCTCATGCTGTCCCTTTGTAGTCAAACCCTCCTTTTTTTTTTTTTTTTTTTTTGCGGTACGCGGGCCTCTCACTGTTGTGGCCTCTCCCGTTGCGGAGCACAGGCTCTGGATGCGCAGGCTCAGCAGCCATGGATCACGGGCCCAGCCGCTCTGCGGCATGTGGGATCTTCCCGGATCGGGGCATGAACCCGCGTCCCCTGCATCAGCAGGCGGACTCTCAACCACTGCGCCACCAGGGAAGCCCCCTCCTCCTATTCTTAATGCTTCATAACCACTGACTTGTTCTCTGTCCCTAGAGTTTTGTCTTTTCCAGAATGTCATATAAATGGAATCACACAGCCTTTCGAATCTGGCTTCTATTCATTTAGCCTAATGCATTTGAAATCCATCCATACTGTTGTATGTTATCAACATAAATGTTTTATGAAAGCATGCTTAGAGCAGCTTTTCAATCATATCCTCATTAGTGTGAGTGGGGCATATACAGGTTTTAAAAAGATGAAAAGAATGTATACTGGGTTGAATAATATTCTACCAAGATTTATATCCAGCTGGAATCTATTTGGAAATAAGGTCTTTGCAGATGTAATCAAGTTAAGATGATGTCAGACTGGATTAGGGTGGGCCCTAATCCAATGACTGGTGCTCTTATGAGAAGAGAGAAATTTAGACACAAAGATACAAAGGGAGAATGTCACATGACAATAGAAGCAGAGATTGGAGACATGCAGCTGCAAACCAAGAAACACCAAGAATTGCCTGCAACCACAAGAAGCTACAAGAGAGACATGGAACAGACAGACTGTCCCTCAGAGTACCAACCTTGCTGACACCTTGATTTCTGACTTTCAGCTTCCAGAACTGTAAGAGATAGATTTCTGTTACTGGAAGCACTCAGTTTGTGGTTATTTGTTGTGGCAGCCCTATGAAACTAATACAAGAAGGTATGAAGGTATAGGGGATTGCTTTTAGGGCAACTTCCATCAAGCAAAAGAGCCCGACTGAGGAGATAGGAGAGATGAAGAGCAAGTTCTTTCACTTTACAGTTTTGCCTTAGGATGAGCCTGACTGAATTCTAGAGCCAAACTGTAATAGCATCACGGGTACTGGTATATTTCCCCAAGCATCAAATCTATTACTAGTAACTGAAAGTGAAACCTGTTTTTAAAATATGATAAACAATGTACAAACCTAAGTTTGGCCTCCCCATCAACTAATTTTGAAGTCAACTCATTCAAAACCGCCATGTTTCCATTGTGAAGGAAAAAGAATATTCAAGTTGGGGAGAGGGCACCTTTCATCAATCTTCTTATTAAGCATCTCCAGAAGATTATAGACTCAGGAAATTAGGTATTAAAATTTAATTAACTTTCCAAGTTACTTGAAGAAAAAAGAAAGAAAAAAGTAAAATCCACATTCCTCTGGAAAAAAAAAATCTTCTGAAGTGCATTTCAGTCTGCTGCTTGGATTTTAGACACAAACAAATTAGGGGATATTTTTAATAGACAGAAAGTATATAGCCTTTTGATACTTAAGACGTAGAAGCAAAAGAGAGCAAATGAACAAATTAGCATTTTAGACAAATCAAGAGAATGGATTTTTTTCTAAGAGATATTTAAATTATGTATCCATGATGTTAATATTGTTGATTAAGTTTAAAACATCAGTCAATCTACCTTGTAATGATGAAAATCTGTGATTCTCAAACCTGGCTCCTTTTCAGACACTCCTGAACAACCTAGAAAGATCCCTATGCCTCACTGCCCAGATTCTGATTTGGTAAGTCTGAACTAACACCTAAGGAATCTATTTATTTTTACAAATTCTCCAGGTCATCCTGATGGATGATCAGGTTTGGGAACAACTAACATAGAAAATGCTCTCACAGAAAGAAGCTTTGATCTCCCAAAGCCTGGGGAATTAGAGATGGGGTCAATCCAAGGTCAAATACCAAAAGCAAAATATTAGAATGGAAGTAATATAATCCTTAAGGTCAAGAAACAGAGGCAGGGTCTAAAAGGGAAACCAGGATGCAGGGTGGAAGCAAGCTTCATGAAACAGGAAAGGAGGTCAGAATGCCAATGAGAAATCACAATCAGAACACAGGGGAGGATTGTAAGCCAGAAACACAGGAAGCTCTGGCATTTAGAATTTGGGGCTCAGTCTGGCTCAGGACTCAGAGAAAGCTTTACCTGAACCAGATTCCTGTCTGTAGAGTTATGCTTTTATGTAAATTCCTCTATGAAGAGTATCAGTTCATTCAGGGTTTATCTAGTCTCTTATTTTTTTAGCATCTAGCAGCTTGCTTTAGTGTCCAGCATTAGACTGAGTGATATGCACTGACCTCTCCATAAACTGAAGTTATCTCTCAGGCGAGAGTATTTCACTGTAATAATACCTGTGTGTGTGTATGTGTGTAGCTCTATGTTTGTTTGTATATTTTTTGTAGAATGCTTCAAACATTGAACTGTTGTTTAACATGTAATATTTTTTTCCCATGCTATCAAACTTTTAATGAAAACCCTTTAAAAACGAATTTTCAACTTCAGGTAAATTGAAAGGACAATTGTTATTTCTTGGGTAACAGTAAGACATTTATTTCTTTATAATTTGTTTTCATTCATAAAAAGGACAAAGCACAGTCCTATACTACTCCATTGAAAAAATGATAAAAAATAACTAAAAAAATCAATTCAATATTTATCAGTATCAAATAAAACTACTATCACCTTTCCTTGAAATACAAAGAAACAACATATGTATCTATATCTATATAAAGTTTAATTAAGAATCTTGTGTCTTAAAGCAGATGATACATTAGTTAGTTTGACAACAGTTTAAAACTGATGGTCCCAGTCAAATTTGCACAATTGTATGAGGAAATGAAAGGCTTGAGTTATCAGTGTATGAGAGATTTTAATCTATCTTATCTCTGCCACAAAGTTAAAATTAAACAAACAACCTCCAAAGTCTGTTTTCTTCTTACCGTTCAGAACCATTTCATGCAAAACCAGTTTTGCTCTTTATTACCATACATTAGAAAATAAAAGGCAAGCATGCATTTGGCAAAAGATTTAGTTGTTGACTATATAAAAATGCCCAACATGGGTCACATTGCAAAAGGAAAACCCCAGAGTGTAACAATGAAAACACAAACGTGTACAGAAGGCTCACAGAGTATTCGTTTCCCTAAAGTATGAAGAGATTTTTTTTTTTCAAATAATTAAATATTTTATGAAATCTGGTAACGATCTCAAGACTGTTGACATACTTCCACTGGAGAATCATCCCTTTCACTTATTTTTAAAAAGTTTCATTTTATAACAAAGAGTTAAATGTAAACTAATGAAATATTTATTGGTATTTTCATAATGAAAACTCCAAACATTTATACATAGATATATAGTACAAAAATTATACAAATTAAAGAAAGGGGGGTAAAATAGTAATAGATCTATTTTGCTTCCTGTAAATATTTTTTTTTATGAACCTATAAGGTATCCTTTCTAAAAAGATAAATTTTATCTCTAATTAGCTAGCAAGGTTGTGCTAATAAAATAGGATTATACCTCTTGAAGCATCAGACATTGCACTATTTCATAAGCCAGCTAATCCTTTATTACTTGATTTCTTTCACATCCACACTCAAACACATTTCCGTGCACACCATGGAGAATGAAGAAATGTGCATCTTCCTTTTCACAACTTATAAAAACCTAAAGCACCAACACTTGGGAGACCACTGGACAGACACGTTATTTGTTTCCTCCCGGCCTTCCAGTTTTGCATACTCTTCAAAGTACCATTAGCAACATCTTGATTTGGTATTCATAGCCAGTTTTCGGTATTGCATTGAAGCAGGAAATGAGTTTAAAACTAAATTAAAAAAAAATAGGGAATACTGTAGTTTTTCCGAGCTACAGGTGATTTCTTGATTCCACACCTTTAATAAAGAGAGGTTTTACTTAGAATGAAGCACAAAAACAAAGTCACTAGAATATTAGATAATTCTGATATTCACTTAACTGTCATTTATTCCTAGCTGTGTAAAGACTGTCACATCTCAATTAAAAAATGGAAGCACTCTACTTCTCAAAATTCATCAGTTCACGTATGAATAAATACAGCAACATGATGATACTCTAACACAAGAGCTGTGATTTTTTGAGGTTTGAAATTGATGATAAGAAAAACATAAAATAATGTCAGAGTAGAATACAAAAGTAAAAAAAAAAACTTCATGTAGTATATTAATTTTATTATTAAAAAACTAACTTAAAAGTATTACTGATTCTGAAGACCAAATATTTAGAAAATTACTTACTTCCAAAACAAGAATACTGAAAGTAAGCTCTAGAATTTGATTTTCAATATTCAAAATCATCCAACTCATTCAGTAGAATGTTTTGGTATTGGAAATTATGTTAAATGCTTTAGTTGTACTTTTTTCTTAAAGAAAACTCAAAATGCCATGAATGATAGGGGCCATTCAAAAATATGCAGGACCCAAAACAGAGAGGATAGTACAAGAGACTGTATTACTCTTACATTTACCACATACGATCAACGTTTCAACCTCTATTATATTTCACAACTTGTTATTAAATTTAAAGCACCTGTGTATGGTGATTTTACTTTCACTCTACAGCCTATGGTATTGAATTGAACACTGTAAATTGTCCCATTGGATTAAATCATGCAACTGTCACAGAATTAGGTTAAGTGGTTTATAAGGCATATTGGAACGAGTGAAAAATCATTTTATATCCATTTAAAAGTTTATTCTTTTGGATGAAGGGGTTCCTGAATGCCTCAGTCATAACATATGCTGTAAATCAGTTGGATATTTGTTAAAGTATAATTTATTTGGCTTAGGATGGAGTTGCAGGACTTGGAAGGAATTGTAGTCATCACAGAGATGGAGGGTGTCCTCTGAGCTGGGCTGGGAGCAGCAGTTGTCATGCCACATTCAAAATTCCAAGTACACAAGGATGCCAAGGACAGGCAGCAGGAAGCCAAGAAGACATGGTGATAGGATGGATGCACCTATAATGTAAACCAAACAAAAAAGTGCATATTATTTCATTGATAACAGTCACTGTTGCTCATTTACCCTGCTATGGGTATTATGTAACCATGAAACTCAAGTGGTTCCTTTAAAAAAATACTAGCTTCACTTAGTCTTAAGTGACTTAAGAAAAACAAAAATGTTTGATCAAGGATTTTGTGTGTGAGACTGTGTGGACTGTTTATACCAAAAGTTCATATAAATCATTTAAGATAATAAGATCACAAATGTTTCTGTTTTTCCTGTGATCCAGCAGTCCCAAACTCCTACCAGAAGGCACTAGGTCAGGAAACATGTATAAATAAGTGAAAAATTGTAAGTAAGCTGTGAAAAAATAAGATAAAGAGATGCAGCAAAAATGCTAATAATGTTACATGGGGCAATGACATCATAGGTATACTGGAAGGTCCTACATGATTTCATATCCTAATGGTTTTAAAACATTTAGGGGCTTCTACACAATGATTTTAGAAATGTACTTTTGATAATAATAAATAATCTATTCAAATTTTTATCTAAAGAACAATTGCCCTGAGAGATGTTATGTAAATGAAGAATAAAAATGATGTAATATTCTACAGACTTAAATTACGTCTTGAATGCCACCTAGAAGGGCTCTTCCTGTGGTCAGGTAAGTTTATGGGTCCAAGTCCAGCTTCACTGGAATTCTTGAGAAAGGGCTGAAAAGTGGGACCAAGAAGGTACACTCTTCCTTTCAACTCTCCACAATTATTAGGTGCTCTCTTCAATGAGCAAAAAATACAGTCAACAGCTTGTAAATATAATCGATTTGTGTCCATTTTGGGAAGTTTATTCTCTAAATTTGGAACTGTAAATCATTGTTATCTACTATATCAACAGTTGCCTAAATAGACCTTTCTTTGGAAATTCCTCTTAAGTTTAGGAAGACTCAAGGCCATTTCTCTCGAATTTGGTCATTGAAAGCACAGTCATACTCCCTGTAAGGTGGAAGATGATTGTGTCTACCTGCATTCCACTATTGCCCTGTTAGCAGCATTCAGTGCTGCATGGAAAATATAAGACAGAAAACATTATCAGACACTGATAAAGGGGTTCTTAGAAATGAGCAGGACAGCGAAGGTAAAAGTGAGGGCAGAACAGCAAGCACTATATAAACAGCCCTCGAGTAACTGCTTATAGCCTCTATATGATAATGCATAACGGCATTATCGGTAGCAATGATGACACAAATAATGACCATGATAGCTGCTGTTCTACAGCAGCTATAGTTCACTGTTCAACAGCCACAAGACAGACACCACACTGGCCATTTATATGTATTATGACATTTATACAATAGATTATGATAGCAGGTCTTATTTTCCTGACTTTATAGATTATGTAACTCAGATTCAGGTAAAATGAATTGTTCAAAGCCAGTGGCCAGTAGAAGGCAGAGCCAGGATTAGATCTCAGATTGGCCTGGCTCCAAAGCCCATGCTCTTTCTACCTCTCTGCCACTTTCTACAGATAACTTTGGAAAGGTACCAGTTCTAGAAAAGCATTAGGACATTACATCTTGCACTTAAAGTGTCAAGGCAAGGGCACAGGAGGAAAACAAATGACATATGGGAAAGCAGAGCACCTAAGCTGTTTCAAAGTGTTTTTATTCTTGTAGCATTTTTTCCTTCTATTTTTCTACACAGATATTTTAAAACAATGCCACAGCCCACATATTATTTTATTCAATAAGATGACCAATAATAAACCTTAATCACACAGAAAAACATTAGCTTTCAATGTTTGACCTAATTTAAATGATTTTTCCTGAAGACCTTTGTCTGAGAATGACTGCAGGGTCTCTGCAACGCTCTGTCTTTGACCACGAATTACATCAGTGATGGGTACACATTCATGTATTTGCCTGAATATGTGGGTTGGCTAAGTACAAACTGTGGCCAAGGAAAGAAGGTTAGTCAATTGTGGATGCCATTTTGAAGTTTTGGTGTTAGTATGAAAACCAAACACAATTTCATAATTTGTGGCTTCAACATCAGGATATTTGATTTATTTAAAATAAACTCTTCATGTTTATGTGTGTTATATTTAATTTCTCTAATGGCTCAAGCTTATGTAACTGTGGTCGTCATCTTCAATTCTCTTCCACATTGCAAACACAAATTAGAGACCTGACTGAATTACTATTTTAAAGTCATTTTAAATGTGGGATCCCTATATTCTTGAGGGGTTTTAAACATATATTGGTTTTCCATCTAGCAAAATGTATATCAAGCATAATTTCAGTACTTAACATGGTATGTAGTAAATGTATATTTTTCTTTTCACATAGCTACTGAATATCAAACATGAAAAAGTCATCAGTCTGGTTAATTACTTTTGCCTATAAGAACAAATGTAAGGCCAATTTAGAATACTATGTCTCTTCCATTGGATTTCTTGACTTTTTTTAACCTAAACTGCCCAGATTTGTTTTTCCCTCAGGAAGGATTCCTCTAGAGGGAGTTATATATTGAGAAGAGAAATTTAATTAAAAGTTAAGCAGTGCTTAACAATCTCTCCAGGTTTTATGCTAAATAGACAGCCACTCTAGTCAGTTTTTAATACGAATCCCTTTTCTGATGCTTAAGTTTAGATACCATGGCCCAATCCAAATTGCTATTGTTTACTATTAATACTTGGAATTTTCTCCTTGTGGTGTCATGTTTATGATCACACCTGTTAATATCTCTAGATTTTGAACAACTTCAGGACAGGGAATATATCCAAATCATATTTTCAGCTGTGTTGTCTAATACCAAGCCCAGCATATAGTGAGTTCTTGAACCATAAAGTTATAATATGAATAATTCTTCCAGTTAAAAGCCCTGAACCTTTTCTGATTGCAGAACACAAGGTGGGAGAGAAAGTGAAGGGGTAGGACACAGGGGTTTAAAGAAGACAAAGGCAACCACTGTGACATGCATCTCTTATCAGAGATGATATTAAAAATCTGCAGTATCAGAAAGGCCTTATTTTACTGCTCAGCCCGAGGGGTTCTCTAACTTTTCTTGATAGGATGTTACTCTGGATTCCTTCAAAGCCTTATAACCCTGGGCTGAGGGAAGAAAGCGTTTTGATAAGATGATTGATCCCCATGCCTAGGGGTATGTTTCATATATATTAGGTGTGTTAGGTACACATCAGTGGGTGTTTGATGTTGAAATTTGTCGAATTCAATAAAACTCCTGCTGGGATAGCAGCAAGTTTAGAGAAACATAAGAGTAAAAGTCTGTTTGGGATTGAGAGTAAAAAATCAGCTCAGAGGGAAAAAGAGCAAAGTCACCTGCCTTTATTCAGGTTAGTAGTATGACAGACACAGATAGTGCCAACTTGAACTTAAATGGAGACACTGCCAAGGTCATGCAGCAGCTGGCAAATGCACAAATGACCCCTTCACTGAGTGGCTAGTGCTGTGTTACCAGTGCTATTCCATACCTGCTTTACACTTCGCATCTTTTATTAGGAACACGCAATTGCTAAACTACTCTCCCCTTGAGACGGCTCCCAACCCTAGTTAATTCCTGGTACTCCTGCCCTCATCGTAGAAACAGCAACTGATCCAGAACTGATTGCTTCTTCCCTTAGACCTTCCTCTGGATTTTTCAGTAAGAACGCAAACCTTACATAAGATGTTTCTCCTTCCCACTTGAGTGGTGTTCCACGACTGCTCTGGGGTACGTTTCCTTGTTACATCCAGTCAATTACAGGGAGTCCGACTATCTATCAGACTACAGCTTTGTAACTGGTCCTTGGTTGTTTAGATTTTGAGAACAAACAGGCAAATATGAGGGTCTGTAAGCAGGTCACTGTCCTAGCAGGAGATGTAAGGGGATAGTGGGAATAGTGTAATGGGGCTCTAGAGCCAGGCAAAGAAAGCAAGAGTCCAAATACTGCCTCTGCCTTTTATTGGCTAGGTCATCTTGAGCATGTTCCTTAATATTTTTAGGCCCTAGTTCCTTCAAGTATAAAACAGGGGTAATATATCTCATAGCTTTATTGTGAGTATGGAGAAGATGTATATCAATGGTTCTTAGATATATTTTAGCAGCATAACCTTTCTTCAGAAACAATCATATGTGGAAGCCCATTTACTGAACAAGCAGGGAGAGGGGATACTTTATTTAAAGATGGGCCTGGGGCAGGAGACCACAGATTTGTTGCCTCCTTTATGTTCATGCTTGTACCTGTACTCCCCCAAGCCCATCACTCCAGGCAATGTGTAGGGCTCTGCTTATCACAGTTTGAAAACAGCTGCTTTATGTAGCACACTTCAAAATGTGCATAGCTGGTAGAAAACTTCTGTAAATGATAGTGATTCATACTACATTTGATATTGTTCATCTCTTTATACAGTCCTACACTGTATTTTTTGAAAAGTAGTTGGATAAAAAACAAGCAAAACAATAGATAAAGCAGGTGTCCCCTGCAGACAACTTACATTTGAGACCTGTATGTCTACTTACTATTCCCTAGTCACACATTGTGTCCTTTTAGATCACAAACATTCCTGAAATGTCCTTTCACCTATCAACATGGGGCATATTGGACTTTTCTGTAGTAGTATAGCTCAAGTTGATCTCCTCTGTGACATGGTAGTCTGGGATCTTTGGTTTTAAGTAACTGGAGCTCAACTGAAGAAAAAGCTGATTTTGTACTGCTTTGGGACAACTAGAGCTAGTTAACTGAATACCTGTGTCTGCCACATTTCTGACTTTCATGTCTTCTTCCTTTGCAGATTGCCTCACATTCTCAGACTGACTTCTCAAGGTAGACAAGAGAGTCAAGTTCACAATCATACATTCTCAAGATCAAAGAGATGATATTTTTTTTACTCCAATTCCAGTGAGAAAACTCTCAAGGAAAGATTCTTATTTGCAAAGTCTGAGTCATATACATACTTTCAGACCAATACTGTGGCTGAATTAGTGCATTTGTGTGATTGAACTAGCTTGGAACAGGTTCCCATCCCTCAACCAATCACTGTGGCCAAGGAGGAGGGTCGCTTAAGAAAACATCAACAGTTTCTGATCTCAGGTATTGATTACAAGCTTTGTTTTTGGAGTTAGCCTGACCCGTTGGCAATTCTGGGTCTATCATTTACTGGCTGTGTACCCTTTGGAAAATTATTTGTGTCCATTTACCCATTAGATTATTGTGAGGTTTAAGTGAGAAAATGGCACTTATTTTCTTAAATTTTGTGGCAGAAATGGGTGAAAACAAAAGTTAAAGGAGGAAGAGCTGCTTTTTACTTTCAGATACTGACATATAACTTAATGTATGAATGAATTTTCTGACCAAGAAAATTTTTTAAAAATTCATGTACTCTAATTTTCTTGCAGGACTTAACACTTAAAGGATGTGAAGCCATTGAGGCAAAAACAAATACTTCAAAATTGTCTTGACCACTGGGATTTTACAGAATGTCTGAGACAAAACAATTATAGATTTGTTATTGGTTAATTCATTTCTGGAATTTCTATCTTATACGTCTCTTCTCCCTTTCATATTTTCTTTTTCATGATTCCCCCCCACCTTTTTCCTGATTCCCACACGATTTTTTACCCTTGACTAGAAACTGGTATAGAATTTGGAATAAAACTTCTGTAACTCAGTGAGGTTAATGTTAAAATTTTCTTTGGGCCATATATCAGAATTTTTATTTTTATAAATTGTCTAATGCATATTAAGAATTAAAAGACGTATCTCTTTAAAAAGTTAGTTGGCTCTGCTTCAAATAGGTCTCTTGGGGAAAATGCTGTTACAGTTTTCCATTTTAAATCCATTATTATAAGCATAACTACCTGCCTTTGACAAAATGGAGTTATGGATATTTACCCCAATCGGTTTTAAGAGTTTCTGGAAAAGAAAACAAAAGAGAAATCAGAAAATAAGATGGATTTTTTCTTTGAGATACAGAAGACTTTTTATATTTGATGATTTTTTTGGCCTTTGATATCTATTATATTATAGTGTCTATGTGTATCAGCTTGCTTATTCTGTGTTTGAGAATTTTATCTCCTTATGCTTCTTTGAGATAGCAAAATACTAAGCTATGTGAAGAAGAAGAAGAAAAAAAGATAATTTAAGACCTATTTGCAGTTCTGTCAATAGCTAGTTGTGTAACTTTGGGCAAAAGAGAATATTTGGACTCAAAATATGGCTCTGAGGCTGGTGTGATCTTTGGCCATTTTACTTGTCAAGGCTGTGGATTTTTCCTTCTGTAAAATGATAGGGTTCAATATTATAACTCCTTAGGTTCCTAGCATTGCCATTAGTCTATGATTCTATGCAAACCATAATGTGTTCAAGAATATCAAGCATTGAGCCTAAAATTTGCAAAGATATTTGTTATATTTCCCCTTATTTATGATAAAGTTGATATGTGTTTATATATATATATACATTAAAAGCTTGATCATATAAGTGGTAGTGGCTATGATGTTTTTTTTTTCAAACTGGTGAAACCCACTAATCTTGCTGCTCCTACTTACTTGGCAATTATAAACACATATGTCAAACAAAATCGTTTTTGGTTTTTTTTGGCAAGGGTGTATGGTTTGCTGACAGCTTATCCTGGCAGTCATATATTTTCCTTACTCTGGTCCTTTCCCTATCAGGAAATGTGAGATTACAAGGATGCATTTCTTCTTTGAGAAAGGATCAAGTATCTCCGTTAGAGTGATGACCAATTATTTGCTGGGAAATATAAAAGTAACTTCTAACAGTCCATTCGCTAACAAACACATTCTAAATAACCTAATTCTGATATAATTGGGGGGCAAGATGAGACTATAATTCTGAGGACTTTTAAAACTGGTTTACCTACTTTTTTAGAAATGCAAGGTAAGATTTTCACAAAAGCTTGAGACTTGGCATTAGAAAGAATTCTACTTGAATACTGTTGCCCTCGCTTGAGTGTGTGACCTCCGCAAGGTACTTAACCTCTCAGAGCCTCCATTTCCTTATCTGGAAAATGGGGAGTACAATATTTCCACAGCAGGGTATTTGTGATAATTAAATGAAAAAAAAAAGTTAAAAATACATAGTAAATGCCATTTGATAATTGTGAATCTGAAATATGAAATTTAGTGTGTTCATTTAAAAATTATTATATAGTGAATATGAGAATACCCTAAGCATGGGATGAGACATAAGAGACTCAGAACTCTCTCCTATTCTATAAAATGTTCAACATACATATAATGCATTTCATGGGTTTAATTTTTTCCTCAACTTATACAAAATCTTTAACAAATAACACTCAAGTTCTTATTCACAAACAACCAGAGCCAGCTTATTAGATCATCTTTGCATTTGGTATTGGAAATAGCTGTTTGGCAGAATATGCTTACTTGGGTAGCCCTGGTTTTGTGGAATGCATCAAACTAGGACTGGGATCAGTTTTTCTCAACATCAATAAAATTTAGAGAGCCTGGGGACTTTCAGATGCTCATTCTATTTTGCAATATTCATAAAAACAAATATTAAATTATTCCCTCCACTGCCCCAGCCTTGCCTTTCCCCCAATCAGTTTTTGAGGCAAAGCAATAACAAGTAGAGCCAGAGAAAAAGTTTAAAAATTTGTGTGTGCTCCATGCCAAGGCTAATGGTTCCTCTTTAGTGCTAGGCTTGAGGGCCCAGTTGAACACGTCTATGACTAAGACTTCCTAGACAACTTCAGGAGCTACAGACACATACCCTACCAGGTTTACTTAAGAAGAAGTACTGCTCCCTGAACCTCTCCTACATCCCCCACAGACATACTTGCTTCTTCTGTAGTTTTGCCACTTTACATTTTTAGGAGAACAACTGGTGTTTTGCAGTACTGACAATGAAGAGTAGGAGTAAAACTAGTTGGACATGACAGTCAATTTTCCTTAAACTTATCAGTGTATATAATCTAAAGAAAGCTAAACAAAGGGAAGCAGGCAGGTATATCTTCTTACAAAGCCCACCAAATTTTTCATAGCTGTTCTTTTACATAAATTTGAGTAAAGGATATTTTGCTGATTTTAATACTAATGCTCAAGGTCATGATGGGTACAATGTTTGCTTGTAGGTGAGACCATAGAACTAAAAAGGTTTAGTCTATCATGCTCCTGGATGTCATGACTATTTATTCATGGAGGGTCTATTTTGTTCAGGCATCCCTAAAATTATAGGAGAGATGACGTATTTTTAGCAGACACATATTTGCATGCCTATTTCTAGTACCAATATTTGTGGGACAAATCATTCCCCAGTTCTAGGAAAGGATAGGTATTTTGCCTTTTAAATTTGCTTAGAACAGCAGGCTTTTCAAGTGATGAGAGGATGGGATGACACAGAAAAGCCCCTGTTAAGCTTTGGCATTGTGAGCCCCAAAGTGGCAACTATATCCAGTTTCATGTGACTCTTTTGTGGGACGGAACTAGCAGCCATCATTCACCCAGCTGGCCTTCCTGGGGGTGGTTTCCAATTCACATGTCAGGTTTTATCAAAGTATAGATGCAGATTAATTTCAATTTAAGTATTACCTCTGTTTTCCTTTTAAATCAAATCCTCTTCTGTGAGGAAAACTCCAAAAATTTAAATGTACAGATAGCTATGATATAAGAATAATAATAATATTTCTTTAAATCATTTATTCATAAGTTTTCTGGACAGTCTGGTCTACAGCATGTCCTCAACAAATATTTGTTCGATGGATTATTATTATTTTTTAATTTATTAAGTGCCTATTCTGTCCAGGGAACTTTTGCAACATGTTATTTTGTTTAATTCTTATAATACATGTATGTCTCATATATATATATACAATATATACATGTACATTCTTATAATATGTATTATAATATTATATTAATATAATATTATATATATTATAATATGTATATACATATACATTCTTATAATACATGTATGTCTCATATATAATACAAGTATGTCTCATTATCCTCATTTGCAGATTAAAGGTCTAAGAGTCAGATTTGCTGACCTAGCACAAGGCAAAATTGGTTATTGAACTAAAACCTAGTTCTAAGCCCAGTGCTATTTTCTCTACCCCAAAGATGCTTCATGAATCCTTCTTAATATGGCCAGACAATGCAGTGGTCCAACTTTCCTTAATGTAATGAGTTGAGAGTTGGATTTTATTACCAGTATATAAACACCCCCATGTCACAACAGCCAAGGATCCTAGTCCCCCACTGGTTTCATGTGGTGGTTCAGAGTCACAAATACCTGGGAAGCTTTCCCAGGGCAAACCAGAGCAGAAGTCCCATTTGATTTTTCTTGATTCATCTTTACTTTGGGGCTATGACAAATGAATGACTCACCTGTTTGAGGTGGTATTTTGTTATTTAAGATTTTCGTCCCTAATATAATCCTGAACTCATTTGTTTGTCAGACCTCGGGGCCTTACTGTAGGCCCCCTACTTACTGTAGGATTCAGTGTCATCCATCTATCAGCAAGGATTAATTGGTGCTTCTCTGTTTTTCCACATGCACATGAAGTTCTTATAAGAAACAGTCTGAATTCATTGAATCTTCACAACTATTAAGAGGATCAAAATCAACTGAATGTTCTTTTTGTACTTTCACAGAAGAAACAATTTCTCAGCTATTTTCACAATAGTCTGAAACATGTAAGGAGGTACTGGCTGAAATCAACACTAATTACTCCAAAGGATTTCTAAGAGTTTGTGCTTATTCAGTAGAAGATATAAAATAATTCCAATCACTTTGGATGGCATCTACGTGGAATTTTTGTTATTTTTATATATTTTTCAGAGTTCTTTTTTTTTCCAGAAGGCTCATTCTTAGTCATGTTTTCATGGTGCTAAACCCTGAAATTTTAAATTCTTTCCAAATTCTTTTTAGGTTAAAAAAAGTGGAAAAAAAAGAAGGTTGACTTTCATTATGTCTGTAAGGAGTTTATTTTAAAAAATCAACAGAGTAGTTACTCCTTGCTAACCAACAGGAATTCTGGGGAATGCTTTAAGAAACCATTTTGTTTATACTGAACAAATCAAATTCTCTCACTCTGAGTGGAAATTGAAATTCTTTTGTCAACATCTATATTTCTAACCAGTAATATCAGTCTTCTCCCAGGCATTTCATTATAAAATTTTGGGAGCCATTATTGACTATCTCTCCATAAGACTTGTGCCTTGTGTCTCCATGACTCGTGAGAGTGTGTTTTATACAGAGGGACTTTTGGATGTTGATTGATGATGATATACTAATATGCTTAAAATAACATAATTAGTTTTCAAGATATTGAAATATAGAAAGAAAGAAAGAAAGAAATATAAAATCTAGAAAGAAGTTTGAGACCAATGATTTGCTTTGATATTTGTTTCACCTGGACTGTCCTACCTCTTGTTTCCCTTCCCTGGCTTTTCCATATTAGGTTCTTCAGAGTTTGTCAGAGCACCACTTCTCTTGCCCTCTACACCATCTGTTCCATCCCTATTCTTATAGCATTTTCCCATCCTTCTAAATTACTTAGCTCAGTTAATGATTGCCATGCAATCAGAATGTTAAACATAGAGTCATTTTCAAAGTGCTTTTTCCTCTCACTTGCAATACACTCTCTTGGTCACCAAGTACAATTGATTCCGTCCCCAACATCACTCTAGAATCTCTCTGCTCCACTTTCTCTCCTGTCTCTGCCATAGTGATCCAGGACCTCGTCACCTCTTACTTAAACACAAGAAAAGTAAAAAGATGAAAAAACCAAAACCCACAAATCCAATCTGCCCCCTTTTCACAGTCTGTAATAACCTATACTCCAATTATACTACCTTCCTCTCCTTTTTGAATCCTGCATTAGAGACTCACTGAATGTGATGCCATTTTTACATATTCTCAGAGTCAACACTTGTTTCCTCAAACTCATACGCCCTATTACCCCCTTTTATGCCTGGAAAATGCTCATTGATCTTAAAAGACTCATCAAAGTATCATTCTTTTAGGTAACTGTGCATGAATTTAATGACTTCCTCCTCAGTTCTTGCTTGTACAACACTTAATACATTGTGCTGCCAATTATTTTTTCACCTGTCTTATTTATCTGTGACTTTATGGTTCCTTAAGAACAGAGACCATGTTCTTATTCATCTTCCAACTTCCAGGGACCAAGTCCTACCTAAGACATGTGGTGCTCAGTACATTTTTGTTGAATGAGTTGAACTAATGGTCCTGCTTCGGACCCCCTCTGCTGTCATTCTACCCATGATCTCTCTTTCTCTAGGCATGTGTGAGAAGGACCATTCCTGAGAAAATGTGGTGCAATGAATTTTTTTCCCTATCAAATCTCCACTTCTTTGTAGACTCAAAATCAAGCAATCATCCCTTTTAACCAACATCCAGTAGAGTGCTCAAGATGTAAATATGAACAAACAAGGCTCTTCACTGATAGTCCATATTCTGAGGATGACTGTTAGCCAGAGGTTATTTTATAATTTGGATCAAAAGGAAATAGAATTCACTGAGAGAAATTAGCTGCACGCCAAAACTTTGCTATTTTTTCTTCTTGTGAGAGTTCTGCTAATAAACTTGTGAGCTTTTAAGTGTTATTTAACATCTTTCTTGCTTTCTGTAGTGTCTTGGCCAATTTTAAGTTGCAACTGTGTTCAGAATATAATCTTGGACCAGGAAAACAAGACTGTTCCTTTAAAGGGACATATTTAGAGAATATTTTAATTTGAACACATAATTTGTGCTTTAAGAATTTTAACTTTAAATCAGGTGAATTTTCCACTTGTACAGATAGAGTCTAAATAATTAAAAGAAAGTAATCTGAGTTTATTTAACTTCTTCAATGACCATTTGGATGCTGCCTCATTAGATAATGGTAGAAGCTGTGACAGATCCTGTCTACATAGTTAACAAAATGTGGTTTGGGTTTGGATGCTGGAAATCTCACTTCTTCCTATCTGGCATTTACTACTCATTCTGCAATAATGAATTACTTATAGAAAGACCTTGGTATTTCTGGGTGTTTTCATTTACCCTCCATTGTGCCATGTCATTTCCCAGTATCAGGTTTTTGTTAAAAATTGCCACACAAAATTAATCTTCTCTGGACATAGTATAGAGATTAAGAGTACACATATTAGAGCTATAAATCATTTGAATCCTGACGTCTCTTTAACAGCAATGTGATTCTGGGCAAGTTACTTAAACTCTGATGCTCAGTTACTTCATCAGTCAAATGAGGATAGTTTTACCTAACTGTGTCTTATAACAATAAAAGGTACAGATAGTGCATTGCTATTATATAAAAATATGTCAGAGTTGGCAGCTCTTCCTATTGAAATTACTGGGAAGTTGTTTTTCTGATCTGTTCCATTTGTCAAGGAATAGATTGCCACTTATCTGTGGTAGCTGCAGGCCACATTCCAAAGAATTCTTTACTGGACTCAGGAAGGAAAAGGTACTGGGCCAAGCCCAAACTGAAGGGCATTTGCAAGGTAACAACTAAAATCTAGAAAGCCATTCAAGAGTAGCCACAAGGCATCACACTGTACTGACTACAATTTAGCCACTCTGGATTTCGAAGGTTGTACAAATTTGAAAACGGATCTTAGGTACTGAAGTGAGGCCTCTGCTTATTTTAAAGTAAGAGCAGACCCTAGGCTATAATGCTCCAAATAGAAGCTGAGAAGACAGAGAAGGAAGTCACTGCTGAGAAAGGTACACAGACGTGATCTACCTTGTAGCTAGAGTTACTGGATGTCTTAGCTAAGTAGGCAGTAACCATCTGGATGTGATTGAAATTTAATTCTGATCAACTCTGCTTTGATTTTTTTTTCTTTTTAAGATAACTTCTCTAAGGTTTCATAGAAGAAAAAGAGCTTAACTGCCTAATATTTGTTCATGAATTCAATTTATTCATAATGAGAGCCTACTACTATTCTGCCCAGTGCTAGGGCAGAAACCGACTTTCTTCCCCCTGGAGATCACAGCTGAATCACAAGTCAACCACACTGCAGTGTTTTTTGTACTCAGAATGCCCAAGACACCATGGAAGCAAAACTGAAATGAGGGGCAGCTGCAGGTGGTGGCACAAAAGGAGTTTTCTGGAGGAAAAGGGACCTGAGCTAAGAAAGAAGAGATGGGACAAAATATATGTATGTGCTTCACAAATGCCCTTCTATTGTGATAATAAAATATTTACCAAGAAATGCATACTAAAAACAGAGAATCTAATGAAAAGTAATCCTTGATATTCAAAAGGAAATAAACTCTTATTCTAAGCCACTGCTTTATAATAATCTAATTTTACTTAGTTATAGTTAATCCCCTCAGAGATATTAATTTCCATTTCATTAATCCATAGAACACTCCAAAATTATAAAAACATGAAAATACTTTAAAATTTAAGAAGATATTTCATCATGATATTCTTGAACATAAATTTAATAGAAGATGAATACACATTTTGTTAGACTGTATTTCAAATATAGTTGCTCAATGTAACAGAAGTTATTAACCTGAGAAAATAGCCACAACAGAAACATCTACTACTTGGAAAAATATGTAATCTTTCATTTTAAAACTGGCAATGTTGCATTCCATCTACTTTTTAAAAGCCTGAGGATAAGCCACAGAGGATATTCTCTTCACTGACCATATAGCATATCGGTATAGAAAATATATTAAACATTAGAGACGTGGCATTTTAAAATTAACACAAATAAATAGGAATTTATCAAATTTGCACAAATGCATCCTATGACTTGACAATCTCTAAATCTAAATGTATATAAATACATTTAGTTCATCTTGTCACTAAAAAAATAATTCTCTAAATATGACATGGCAATTGATAATGTGATATGAAGACATTATTCTGTGTAAAGTACATTATTCATGTACTGGCTTGTACTGTTCACTGTAACTGCTGAAGATTAAATAAAGTTATTGAGTAATTGTTATGCACTGTGATAAGAATTCTTGCCTATGCTATCAATAGGTTAATTTTAAAGACAAGAAATTTACTCAAGTTTAAAGTAAGGAGAGAATACCATTTCATTTCTTGCTAAAGCAAAAACTGTCTGATCATATTCTCACTGTGATTTTCCATCTTTTATATAGCTAACGTTGCCTCATACATCTGACATGACAGCAAAACATATAATCTAGGATACTAGGCATTGACAACAATCATTAATTTATAGAGAAATGATTACAATCAAATGTGCTCTAGGAAATACTTATAACACTGAATTTAATATTGCCTGTAAAATATATGTCTTACTTTTCTTCCCAATATCAATGCTGGAACTCCTAGCATAATTTATTACTAATTTTATTAATCTCAAATTTTAGTAAAATAAATATTCATCCAGAAAGAATAACAAAGAGATTTTAAAATATGATATAATTTCGGGGCTTCCCTGGTGGCGCAGTGGTTGAGAGTCGGCCTGCCGATGCAGGGGACACGGGTTCGTGCCCTGGTCTGGGAAGATCCCACATGCCGCGGAGCGGCTAGGCCCGTGAGCCATGGCCGCTGAGCCTGAGCGACTGGAGGCTGAGCTCCGCAACGGCCAGCTCTCACTGGCCACAACAGTGAGAGGCCTGCGTACCACAAAAAAAAAAAAAAA